>NC_088933.1:23907500-23950000 GCF_038396675.1 Hydra vulgaris | reverse complement strand
ATTGTTGTGTAGTGCACGCACCATCAAAGTCTGCTTTTAAGATCTAAATTTCTAATTAACATTACAACAGCACCAATTTTTAATTTTAGGCAATGAACAGGCATACCTGGAGTCAAACTTTTTAAAAACTCAACTAAAAAATTATAAATTTCATCATGATCATTAGTTTTAATGGTATCTGAACTAAATTTTAGCATCACCAGGTATACAGTCAAGGACTTCTTCATTTATTGCCAATGAATCAACATTTGTTGGCATTAAAATAGCATGTTAAGCATTATCAGCCTCCTCTGTGCTACCAAAAATCTTTTCCACAATAGATTTATTATCAATGAGAAACCACCACTCAGTTATTTCAATACACCCTTGCAAAGGATCTTCAGGTTTGACAGGTAATGTTCCACCTCCAAGCTTTAGAAGCCATTGAGAAAATTCCTCTTCTCCTATCTAAACCCTCATATTTTCAGTTAATGAAAACCTTTGCACATATTGCCACTGTTCAGAACATTTTATACATGATTCTACAACTTCTACTGGTTGACCTCTCTTCACAACTGGAAGTATTTGTCTCAAGTCTCCACCCATAAGAATAACTTTACCCCACCAAAAGGAAACTTATTAGTAAAAATATCTTGTAATAACATATCAATGGCACTCAAAGCGTGTTTAGAGATCATAGATGCTTTATTAAGTAAATATAAACTTACTTGTCTCAGGAATCCACCATGAATAGAATTTGGAGGTACATTACATGTGCTATTTTTCAAAATTGGTTCAGGAAGTTTGAATAAGCCATGCAACATGTATCCATTTTTAAGAAAAGTTGCAGCTGTTGCAGTTCTAATATGTCTGCTGCGTGTATCAGCAATTAAGTAATTTTAAGTAAATGTTTTACCACAACCAGCAGGCCCATCCATAAAAAACAATCTTGAATGCTTATTTTCATTATTAGGTTCCTCAAGTGCAGCAAGGATCGCATCAGCTCAATTACGCTGGTTATCGTTTAACCATGGTCTAGCTGGATTTGCTTCATCAATAAATACCTGAATATTTTCATCATTATTTTCTGGAACATAATCTAAAAACTGATCTAAAGTTGGCAAATTATAATAAGCTAAGGTTTTACCACTGATTAATTATAAATTCAACTTGACGAAGAGCTACCTGTTCAGCAAGTAGGACTGATATTAAACGGTGTATGTAATCCTCCACCATATAATCTTTAAAGGTATTTCAAAGGTGTAAAGGATCATCAGGTTGACATAAAGTCAATATGATGGAAAACAGTTGCCTAATTTGTTAAGGCACTCCAGTTGCAACAGCTTCAGTTAATGTATTTTTCCATTCAATGTCATCTTGCAACAGACCTAACTGATAACATGATAAAAAAAGCTTTGCTGGTTAGATTGACTTTACACATTCACACAATCACCTTATCACTACCTCTTTGTCTTACTTTCCACTTGCAATTTTTACCATCAAAAAGTGTAACGGAACTTTAACATAAGAATAGCGACATGCTTCAGTATTTTCAGCATTTAATTTAAACCAAAACGGTAAGGTATTACACTGTGCTGCACAATCTATAGCTACTTGTTCTTCTCCTTCATTAAAATATACTATCTGATTATCAGGAAGGCCGAAGGCAAATAATGGTATGTGACATATCACTTATGGAATACTCATATATTCACAAAAGAGCTTCTGGTCCAGAAACAAAGCGACAGTCTAAAAATGTGTTAATTTCATCATGGTCACTTTTATTAATTAACACATTAGCACAATCATGCTCCTTATAGATATACTTGTATAAATGCTTAACTGACTTAATGGACTTGCAAGTTTCAATATTTATGTGCGCTTGATTTTTTTTAGATAACCAGGGGTTATAGGGTACAACCTATCGATTATCAACTTGGTTACCTTTCATAATGACTACCCTACCATTATCTAAACGCCTACAGTGTGGATAGCCATTGAAAGTATAAGGATTGAATTCTTTAGGAAAATTTTTTGTGAAAACCCCATCTTTCATGCTGGGAGAATTGGGATTTAAAATTCAGCATGTTTCATGAATCATGCATGTTTTTATAATTTCAAAAAGTTCAGGATCAGGAGTTGGATCTGGGGTTTCAGCTGATATCAACATCCTCTGCTGCTTCTAGCTTATCATCATTTACAAAGTGCAATAAAATATGTACATGTGCAGGGGCTATTCAAGACTGTTTTCAATAGCTTCGACTCTATTTGAGCGCCGCCCAAATTAAAAATTGCATCCATTTTTTTTTTAATGTTTTTTTTTTACGTTTTAATGGCAAATATTGTTTTTTTCACGAAAAAAATGCTGATTTTCTGCTAAAGTTGGCCAGAATGAGGGGGTAACACCGCCCAAATTTTTTTCCTAGAGTAGGCCTTGATGTGGCAAACCACGTTTTTGATACTTTATAACTTGTACATGACTTATAACTTTGCCTAAAACTCTGTGTTTTAAAAATATCATCTAAGAAGCATTAAAGTTTTATCTTAAATATGCAATGCACTAAATCAGGTCTATCAGTTGCACTTTCACCTGGATTTAAATTTTCTGTAATTTCTCTCCATTTTGAATTACAGGTAAAAGTAATAAAAAGATCTGGTTTGCCATATTTATAATTGCCATTGCATCTTCAAAATTTCCTTTTAAAGCTCTTGGACTTCCAACATATGAAGATGGCAGTATAACAACACAACCTGGTCTTACATTAAGATTGTTTGCAAAGTTATTTACATGTTCATATAATGTATCATATTGTTCACTTCAAAGTTTAGTTTGGTTATTTCTGATAAAGACAAGGTGCTGTCTTTCAATCTTGACATATGCATCAACAGCATATTATTGAAAAAGCTTCTTACCATAAAATATAGGACTGAATGTTTTTCTAACAGAAAGCCTTTAATTGTAGTACTGAGACAAAGTAACCCGATTTCTAACACCTGTTGCTTGGTCAAGATTATGCTCTAGTGTCTCATGCCATCCTGCATCACCTCTTAGAAAAGTATTGAATATATTATTGGATCTAGGTTTGCAAACATACTTGAAATTGTTTTTAAGGCCTGACCTCAAGGGTATATAACTACTTCCCTAGATAATGGCAGAGCACCATCGTCTCCTACAAACACAATTGCAACTTCCTCATGTGAAGGTAGATTGTATCAATGTCTATCATGACCTTCAAGCAATGACTTTTTGACAACTGAAGTTGGTCAACCTTCTTAAGCTGCTTGATGTATTTCTTCATTTTGAACTTCTGCCATGTTTTTAAATGCAAGAGAACCCATATGTTCTCTTGACTAATTATAGTCTGTAATAGTTCTATCAACTCATGTATGCAACAATCATTTTGCTCCATTTGAAAATTTAAAGCAGTATTGAGATCATAAAAAATATAACTGACAATATGCAGGAAAAAACATTTTGATCAGGTCTCAGGTTACCAACACAGTGCACAATTTGTCCACAAATCCTAAAACTGGGTGGCCCATGATTTGAGGAAGGAGCTATTCTGGCTGTGAATGAAGCAAAAGATAGACAGGCATTATAATTTTGAATATGATTAAAGAAATTTTGATTTAAAGCACGATCAAATGGTTGCCTGTCATTAAATCAATCATTAGCGGTGGATAAGGTGAAAGCTGAACTAACACATTGCCTTGCCTGAATGGTAGCACAAAAAATGTGTGCCCCACACAAAAATGTGGGGTACCACAATATTGACAAATATGATTTATTTCTTGCTATGCAATGCATTTCACGTTTTTAAGTAATGCTTGCTGAGCCTCATTTCTTTGATTTTAGCAACAATTTCTTCTTGCCTTGCTTTATTACTTTGATTTTGGCGACGAATAATTTCTTCTTGCTTAGCTTCATTTCGTTTATTTTGGCAATGATTAATTTCTTCTTGTCTAGCCTCATTTCTTACATTTCGACGATTTATTCTATTTTCAGCTGTTAAGCTGTTTGACATAATGAAGCAACTATGTTAAGTTTCATAAAACTTAATTTGTTTAATTTTTGCTATTTTAATCTAAAATAAACAAACATAAAGCACATATATATTAATCTATCAATCTAAACTATCTATCTAAACATCTATATATCTATGTATACTTAACTGATTTAGAAAAGAAATAAACCTAGAAGCTAAGTTTAGGTTTAAATACTAAGTATTGTATTGTAAGCAGTAAAACAAATAAAATATTAAAAAAAAATTAAATGAGAAAAAGATAATAATAATTTAAAAAATCAATAACTGAATATTAAAGAGTAAAACTGTTTTACAAATAAAAAAAGATGACATGCCAACTATTGTAAACAAAAATTGTCAAACATGTTACATCATATCGACGACATGTTGTTGATATCTTTATTTGAAATAAAAAATATCTAAAGAGAATAATAATGTAGACATTTTATAGTGTGTGACATAATTAAATTATAAAACAGTAAACTGTCTACTATCAAAATGTTGTTAAAATTGATATAAAATTAAAAAACAAATATAAAATTTAATAACAATATTTAAAAAGTTAACTATAAGCATAAAAACATGTAAAACATTGATTAAAAAGGAAATTTACTTCCATATTATTAAAAACCTTTCACCGCATAAGAGTTCCTTTAAAAGTTTAGTTTATAAAATAATCAAAGATTTTAAAATTCAAATAAGTAAAACAAATCAAAATACTGGAAAAAAAAAACCAAATAAGCAAAAAGCACTTTCTTCAAATATATATTAAAAAAAAAAAAGAGAAGTCATAAATGTCTTCATTGTTTAAAGACATTTACAACATTGGCAATATTCATCTAGAGTAGGGGTAAAAAAAAATAACAATGCAAAACGTAATATTGTAACATTTATTAATTTTAATTATAATTGTAAGTATCAACCCTCCCTCCAAATTTATCCCACTATATAATTATAAAATATTGGGTTTAAAAGATTTTTCAATAAAAAAGATTTTTAGATGTTCCTCAACACTTTAGAATTTTTAACAGGTCCCTAATATTATCAAATAAAAATGTTTTTTAAAAGTATATCAACCTGGTTTACATAAGAATCAAAGTTATATCAAATTTTAGATATAATTTTTGTTCTTTAGATTCAAATTTTAGATATAATTTTGAATATAATTAGATTTTCTTGCATAAAAACATTTTTTAAATGAAAATAAAAGTTCATTTTTAAAAGTTTTTTTTTTAAATATTTTTGCAGATATAGATATATATAGTAGCAAATATAGTAAAAACAAAACAGTTGCAATGCTCAATTTATTTTAAACATAATTTAGAACTTCACGCAAATCAGCGATCATCAAGTCAGAGGCAAATCTATCAGGGGTGATATGCCCCCTGTAAAAAAAACATGTGAAATTATGAATGAAGTTATAGGAAAAATTCTGATAATTTCATTTTGAAAAAAAATTAAAATAGTAAATTTCAAGTTAAAGTTGATTTTTTGGTTAGTCGGGTATTTTCACACATGGGTGGTTTTAAGTTTTGAGGCATTTTGTTTTTTATTTAGAAGTCAGTTGGTACTTTTTAAGGATTCACCACCCTCATTTTATTCCTAAATTTGCTCCTGCATCAGATATTACAAATCTTAAAAACATAATGACATAATATTTTATGGATAGATTTAAAAACATAATGACAATATTTTATGGATAGATTTAAAAACATAATGACATAATATTTTATAGATTTAAATGGAAAATAAAATCCCAAAGTTATGTTAAGAATAAAGTTGCTTGTTGAATCATCAGACTATTTTATTTTCCATTTATTATTTTCATCAGGAAATTTTTTTGCAATTTTGACATATTACAAATTTATTATTAATTATTGGCGCATCTACATGATCCTATAGATACGATGTAGTTTTCTTAAGTGTAATTCATGTTGTTTACATTATTTAATTCTTGTTCGTTAACTGACAATTTTTGAGGTATACATCATGAATATCGTTATTTATTTATAAAAATTTGCATTTTTGGTTCATAAAACATAATTAAATGCATCTATAATGACATTTTTCATAAGTTTTTCTCTGAAGGTGACTGTTCCGCAAGTTACTATTGTGAAAGAATTTGTTTTGACATAAATTTATTTTCTGTCATTGTTTCAAAAAGTAAGCTTTTATATTGTTAATATTTTGTGATTCTGAAAATAACATTTAATTATAAATATTTTGGTATATAAAGATGTGTAATTTTTACAGTTCTATCCATTTAGCAAATTTTCATAGATTTTAAAACATCGTTTAGAAAAAGCACTCATTTCACAAACCACATCCGAAAGTGCTAATTTCGTATGTAGCAAAAAAGCTTTACTATGAAATTTAACTTGCAAAATGCTATATTTTGGAATGAGTACTTGCAAAATGAACATCGGCAATTTTAAATGTTTTGTTGACTTCAGTGCGAAATAGTTAATTTCTTGTTATCAATATCTTTTGAAAAGAATAACTCCTGGAATTTTATAAAACCTTCTGGTTAACAACTCTAGCTTAAGTGTTGTATTTGAAGCAACAATATTTTATGACTCTATCTTGATTAAAGTTGCTTAATGTGTTAAGCAACAGCGTCTGAGACAACATTAAAGATTGAATAAAAGCCATATATATTGAAAATCATGTTGAACCTTCAATGATGATGACAAAGAAAACCGTGAATGTTAAATGAAAGTTGTATGTTGAATGTTAAATGAAAGTTGTATGTTGAATGTTAAATGAAAGTTGTATGTTGAATGTTAAATGAACCTTAATGATAATAGTAAAGACAAGAAAGGTTGAACCAAACATAAAATAATAATAATAACAAATGTAAAATATAATGAAAGCATTAAATTTTTATATTACGAAATTTTTTATTGAAGACTGGCAATAAAGATTTTTTGTTTATTACCAGTTTTAAAAATCATTTTCATGCCAAAAAGCAGATATTGAAATTACTCTTGCTTTATCAAGGAAGTTTGTTTTCTAGTTTTTTGGTCACTCAATTTTTTTAGCTTAATTTAAATACCTTCCTATAACCATTGTCATCTGTCAGTTAACAGATGAATCATTTGACAGACATAAAATTCTTAATTGAATTATACTTCAGATAAAATTTGCTTTTGCTTTTTGTTATTAAATTTTTATTCATAAAATAAGCAGAAAAGTTATTTTTAGGTTTAATTTTATTTTCATATTGTAATCAATCAAAGTTTACAACAATAAAAAATTATTTTTTGGTTTTAATAATTATATATTAAATTGAAATACACACATACGCACACACACATACACACTGAAACTAAAATAAAATTTACTAAAATTTAGTTTCTTTTTTTTTTTACTTTAGAATAAATTAATGTTTTTGCTACTATATATTTGTTCTCTATAGTGTGTTAAACGATGAAGATACAAAAGTTGGAGCTATTAAGTTGAGGTTATCTTGTAAGGAATTTAAAAACTTAATTTTCAAAAAGACATCAAACATTATTTAACTGATGATAATTAAATTTTTTTAATGTAGTGCCCTCAATAAAAACTGGAAATGATTTATATTCAACAATTGAAAATGCATCTTCAAGGATCAAAGATCGCTCTAAAACAGATATAAAGTTAGTTAAGTAAAAATTAAGTTAGAGGCAATTTTTTTCATATTCTCATTTTTATTTTTTCTCATCTTTATTTAACTTTTTCCTTTTTCCACATTCTTTGGATTTCAATGAATTATTTTTATATATTTTTATATATATTTTTTTTTTATAGGGAAGAAATTGAAGCTGCTAAAAGAGATACTTTTATGGAATTAGATCCAGCAAAAACAAAGTTATTTTTTTCAACAAAGCCAAATGTTGATGATCCTACTGTTAAACCTGTCACGTTTGCTCTTTCTAAACCATCACAAAAAAAGAGCTCATCAACAAATATACAGTGTGAAAATAATGTCAAAAACACTGTACCAAAAAAAGAAATCAAAAAAACTAAAAAACGATCTAATTCAGAGTCAGGTTCTGATTATGATCCGAGTATTGATAATTATTACCAGGATGAAGATTATGGTAAGTTTTAATGATAATAATGATGATCATGATTATGCAGATGATGATAATGATGATGATGTTTTTTTATTTTATTTTATCCAGTATACCCACGCATTGACGTAACGAGTGACTTAAATAGTGATGATTTTTCATGGAGGCCTGGGCAGAGAAAACCATCAAAAATAGTTCACAACAAAAAAAAAAGTATAGTTTTACTTTTTTTTTTTATGTTTCTTTATATTATTTTAAATACTCATATACTTTCGATGTAAACATTTTTTTTTTTTTTCACATAACCAAGAGAACAATATTCCAGCTGACCATTCAAAACCTTGTTCTGAAAACTTTTTTCCATCGGACGAAGATTTGTCTGTAAGCTTATAATTTCTACATTTATTTGTTAAGTTTGAATTACAAAGTAACTCTGATTAGATTCACTCCAATTTTTAACATTAAATAATTTTTCTACCACTGCACCATAAATTTTTTGATTTCTTTTTCAATATTATGTATACCTTTATTATTTAATATTTTATCTAATATAACTATTTTTACTTGCTATATAGTAACCAGTAACAATTAAAAAAATAAAAATATATACTTGTGGTAATTAAATTAACTTAAGTATTAAAATAGTAACTTAAAGTTAATTTAAATAAATATGTTTGAAACTTGTTATGTTTTGTATACATGTATATTTATTGTATTTGTATTGTATACAATATATCAGAGTTACCATTTACCCTGGAAAATCTGGAAAGAGCATGAATCCCTGTAGAAAACCTGGAAAATTTGGAAAGAGCATGAATCCCTGTAGAAAACCAGGAAAATCTGGAAAGAGCATGAATCCCTGTAGAAAACCTGGAAAATCTGGAAAGAGCATGAATCCCTGTAGAAAACCAGGAAAATCTGGAAAGAGCATGAATCCCTGTAGAAAACCTGGAAAATCTGGAAAGAGCATGAATCCCTGTAGAAAACCTGGAAAATCTGGAAAGAGCATGAATCCCTGTAGAAAACCTGGAAAATCTGGAAAGAGCATGAATCCCTGTAGAAAACCTGGAAAATCTGGAAAGAGCATGAATCCCTGTAGAAAACCTGGAAAATCTGGAAAGAGCATGAATCCCTGTAGAAAACCTGGAAAATCTGGAAAGAGCATGAATCCCTGTAGAAAACCTGGAAAATCTGGAAAGAGCATGAATCCCTGTAGAAAACCTGGAAAACTTTTATTTTGACTATTCAGGGAATACATGTGGAAATTTTTTTTTTTAAATATTTTTTTTATCAAATTCCTAACTATAATTTAAATTAGTTGTATAATTGCAACTAATTTACGAGCGTAGTATTAAAATGTTTGTTTCAATATGTTTGTGGTAATCACTGTCGATTTGTTTGTTTTTTTTGTTTTTTTAATATAGCTTTTACCTAGTTGTTATGGCTCAACTGTTGTTTTGCTATTTTTTATACTGGCCGTTTATCACACTTTAAGGATAGGAACTTTTTATTTTAGTTTCTTAGGTTCTTACTCAATGTGTCTAATGAAAAGTATTGGAAGCCACATTCACCAATGTCATGAAATAAATTAACTCCCATAGCATAAAAAATTACCCAGGGAGTTAATATATTTCAAAGTAGATTAACTCCCCTTGAAATAAATTAACCCCGTCGGTGAAACAAATTAAGTCCCTATAATATTTAACTCCCTTGGAACAACAACTTAAACAAATTATGAAAAAGTATTTCAACTTGATGTTCTCCTGTTTGTTTTTAAATCTGTTAACTTGCTATTGATATGGATATATTAACAGTAGCACTATATATATCTTAAGCATTTTTAAATATTTATACATTCGATATATATGTATATACATATATATCAAATACTACTATCTATCTTCTATCTTATTGCTCGAAGCTTGCCGTCTCCACAGTAGCAATTCTCTCGGAGTCTTTAAAATATACGCCGCAATCTACAGACTTAATAATTTATTTAAGCGTGTTAATTCCAATGAGTTTTAGTAAATGACATCATTGTAGAATTGATTTTTTTGAATCAATATTATTTGTTATTGTTTTATTTGTTTTTTAAAATAGCGTTTATGGCGATAACTTTCCTATAAATTTTATAGAAAGCTAAACATAAAAATATTTTTTTATGGAGCGCAAGAACCAAATAAAATTAAGATTTATATTACACTCTTAAATAAAATAAATATATAAAAAAGTGATTGATCACCTTATTATATATTCTGAATCTTTTTTTCTTTTTATGTAAATAATGTGAACTTTTTTTTAGTTTATCTAAGCTGTTTATCGCTATGACGTTTTTGTTTTCCTATCAAAATAACATTTAAAAAATTTTTAAATTTTTAATTAATAAATAATTTTGGTAAACGACATCATTTATTAGAGATAATAGCTGAATTCTTTAATTTATAGTTAGAAAATGTTAAGTATGTCAATTTAGTGGAAATTGATAAATTTTGATGATTTGCATATAAATATTAAGGTAATTTTGTATTTTGCATTTGGATTTTGATAACTAAACAATTAAAATGTCGGCAACTCCATACCAATTTGAAACTCTTTAAAAAAAGACAAAAAAAACTGTATGGATAAAAGAAACGAAATAGTTGAAAATCGTATCAGCTATGAAAATTTGAATTTTGATATTGCTAAAATGTCAAAGTTAAGCCGTTTAAGTTTTGGTGCTGAACCATGATGTAAATATGGATATTGTAAAACTATGCCACTTGAAAAAGAGTTTTGTTGCATTAAAATAAAGGAAATAAATATTGCCTCAGGTATTACAAATTAGGTAACATTCTTTAAAATATAAACTGATGTGCGCAGTATTAAAAATAGTAATAATAACAAACATTAACTTTTTTGTACATAATGGCCATGTAAAGTAAAAAAAGAGTTTTTTTTTTAAAGATCATCGATGCATAACAGAGCATAAAACAGACAGCTTTTTACTAATTAAAGCAATAAATAATGTTTTTTGGCAATAATTGAAGACAGATAGCAATTAAAATTTTTATTGTGTAAAAAACATATTTAATATTTCCTAATTTATATGTCGTATTTGGCAAGTATTTTACATTTCTCTTATCAAAAAACTAGCAAAATTAACAAAATAAAAGGTTTTTCGTTAAACGATTTCAATTTCAAAATTGACTCGGTAATACTACACTTTTTTTGCAATCTTTAACAGTAATTATTTAACTTTAAAAATAAAATAAAATGAGCAATACATGTTTTATAGAATAAATTTTATTAAATATATCTCGCTTGATTAAATAAGTATTTCAAGAATATATGTAACCCGATGAAAAGTTTAGCAAATAAGGGGTTGTCCATAATGTACGTAAGCTTGAATTTCAACCTTTCTTTCCCCTCCCCCCCTCCTCCTCCAGCCCCCCACCCCCCATTCTACATTTTGCTATAGTTTTTTTTGAGTACCCTCTATCTCCCTAAAACTATCTACACTCTTAACCTACCTACCCAACATTTTATGAAATTTTTTTTATGTTAATGTCTCCATACTTTTATAATTGACCCCCTGCCCTCCATCTGATATACACTCTTTGCAGACTCCCTCTCCCCACCCAAGCGTACTTTATGAACAACTCCTAAATGCTGTTAATTAAACTTTTATAAGGTTAAAAAATACAAAATAATTTTTTTAACAGAAACTTTATATACATAATAATAATTTAATAACAATAAATATAACACAAAATTAATTTACAGCAATAAACAAGTTTAAAATGTCTGAAATATTTTATTATTTTTAATGCGAACTTCCTAAAAATAACAAAACAATAATAATTTGAAATAACTAAAAAAATTCTATAGTATATTTATGATTAAAAAAAAAACTTTTATGTAATGATAAGTAACTAAACAAATTCTTTAATGGAAAATCTATAATGAAAAAAAAATCTATAATTCGCTAACAGAAAATTTTTTTTAAGATTTCTTATTGAAATTCTACAATGACGTTATTTAATAAAACTCTTTGAAATTAAACGCACTTGAATAAATTATAAAGTCTGTAGATTGAGGTATATATATTTAAAAGACTCCAAGAGAATTGCTACTGTGGAGACGGCGAGCTTCGAGTACAAAGTTTGTTTTTGTTGGTATACATTTATTGTTTTACTTAAAAAAATTCTGCCCAAACATTTTTTTTATCACTCTCTTTAAATGAACACAACTTGTCTCGGCACTTTGGGATCCCTTTAAGATCATTGAGCACTCTATAGAACGCATTTAAAATTATTGAACACATTTAAAGTTATTGTTATATACATATATATATACATATATATATATATATATATATATATATATATATATATATATATATATATATATATATATATATATATATATATATATATATATATATATATATAAACACATCTACAACATAAAATTACAACAAGAAAGGATTGTCTGAGTTTCAGAAAATTATCTCCACTTCTAATGGCAAGAAGTGTATTATTAAAGATTAAAGAAAAGATATACACTATGTGAGTCCAGATTATAATGATGCATAGCAGTGAAACGCTATTTGGAAAGAATTGAAAAGACAAAAATCAGATGGTTGTGCGGTGCAACTCTAAAAACAAGGAAAAAAGTGGTGATCTTATATAGAGATTATTAATAGTGAGTGTATCTGAAAGGGTGCATCAGGGACGATTAAGGTGGTTTAAAGATGCAGATGATCATGTATTAGCGTCCAGAGTTAAGAGTTTCAAGCAAAAAAATTAGAAGTAGAAGCTGGAAACTTGGAGATGGTGTGTTACAGGAGACATGAAAAAGCTACAGTTAAGCAAAGAAAATGCTGATGATCTTATACATTAGAGAAACAGCGTTATCAGCGTTATGATATTTCTATATATGAAACTGCAATATAATATTATATATGTGTGTGTGTGTATATATACACATCTTTAAATATATATTTTTAGTTTTAACAGATAAGATGTTTATATATTGATTAGATGTTTATATATGAATTGTTAAAAATCATTTATTTGTTTTATATTGTAATTGTATATTGAAATTTTGTTCAATTATTGTAAATAAGTTATGAATCTATAGGAATTAAGTTGATTATATGCTGTGTTACTTACAGGACACAAATAAACATTGCATTAAATCTGTTGTTTTTAGTTGAATATTTCAAGTCTAATATTTAACCTACATAAACTGGCTATTTAAATTAAATTAAGTAGTTATTATTCTGCATAAAATTATTCAAAAGATAGTTTTAGCTTGTTGTGGACTCAAAGGATAAATGACAATAAGTTAATTATTAGTTTTTAACTTTTTATTAACTAAAACAATAAGAAGAAATATTAATATAACAACATAATAATGTTCAATTTCATCACATTCTCCCCGACAACTTTAAGTTTTAAGTATTCAATTGTTCAAAGATCTAACCGATTTAGAGCCGTGCACTTTCAAGTTGATCATCTTGGTGAAATATCATTTTCAACCTTATTGGACATGGCAGGTCGAGACTCACTGGATGTCGTAGGAAGATCCAATGACATAGTCTCATTTGGTTTTTGTAACTGGTGTGCAATCTTATCTGGTTCTTGTAACAGGTGTACAGGAGATTGTTCCGATGAGATTAGATTCGCTGTTTCCAAGTTAACTGTAGGTGAGTCTTAAGTTTGTACCTGGTGTGCAGTAGATTTTGTAACAAGTATGCAGTAGATTGTTCCAATGAGCTTAGATTCGGTGTTTCCAAGTTAACTGTAGGTGAGTCTTAAGTTTGTACCTGGTGTGCAGTAGATTTTGTAACAAGTATGCAGTAGATTGTTCCAATGAGCTTAGATTCGGTGTTTCCAAGTTAACTGTAGACGAGTCTTAAGTTTGAAACTGTTGTGTAGTCTCATCTGGTTCTTGTAACAGATGTGCAGTAGATTTAACAGTTGCTTGTAACAGATTTCATAACATTTACTGAGAAAGGTAGGTTGCGAGAAACAATCATTCTGGTAACACCAGGGTGGCATAACAAATTGTGTAAAGACAATAGAGTAGACAAGCTCATTGCTGAAGAGTACATACAACTAAAAGTATCAGGTGCAATATTGTCTATTCCTTCTCGGTAAACAATGTCAAAGCTGTAACAAGAAAGCTTAAGATGCTGTTGATATATTTTATCATTCTTGATTTTACTCATATTATTCTTATTAAACATAAACAATACAGATTGTTGATCAGTTAAAAGCTTGAAATGCTTCCCAGTTAGTAGATGGCACTAATGCGAGCAGATTCTATAACAGCATATGTCTCTTTTTCAATAGGGGGATGTTTTAGCTCAGATCGGTATAACAATTGCAAAAAAAAGCAACTGGTTTGCCATTTTGATTAAGAAGTCCTGCAATAGCTGTATCAGATGCATGGGTTTCTAATGGTTCATTCTCATTAATAGAACACAACAAGCTGGACATTTATATCTAGGATGCACATTGTTTCTACAAAAGAAGCAAACTTTTTTTATGCAGGAGTTGTTACTGTTAGGAATGAAAGCAGATGTGGTGAGAATTTCTGTATTCTCATTAGAAACAGATGCTGTAAAAGTAGCTTTTTGGTAAATTAAGGATAGATAATCTTCAGAATACTTTTGAGCAGATTCGTAAGTTCTAGCTTTGTCAAACATAACCTCTACAGGGTTCATGGCACTCAGGGAAAACCTGGAAAACCAGGGAAAAGTTTTTAAATTCTGAAAAATCAGGGAATACCTGGAAAATTCAGGGAACTTTTTTTAAAAATTTTTAAAATCAGGGAAAACTCAGGGAATGTTTTTTAGTTTTATATATAAATTGAAGTTATTTTGTGGTATACAAATTTTTAGTTTTTATTTTAATACATTGCTATCAATTATTTATGAAGAAGAATCTAATTTCTTTAAAATTCTGATAAAAATATTAGGGGAACATGGATTCAGTTGCGAAAGTATTATATCCTTCAACATTAAAAAAGGAAAATTTTATACTTTTTACCACCCAAACTCAGGGATAAAGTACTTGAAATCGGGTGAAAATCAGGGAATACTCAGGGAAAATGGATTTCTAAAACAGCCATGAACCCTGCTCTAGTGTCATGTCTCAATTTTTAAGAAGTCGTTGTTTGATTTCATTAGAATCTATACCACTGATAAAGGAGTCGTGAATTGCTTCTTCTTGGTATTGTAATTGAGTAACTGCTTTAAAGTTACAATCTTTGGCAAGTATTTTAAGTGCTTGGATGTACTCAAAAACCTGATGCGAAAGAAAATTAGTTAGAATTCTAAGTTTGTCAATGATTTTCTTGAGATAACATATCTAAAAAGTATTCAAAAGTTCTTAACCAATGTTCAAATTCTTGGTTACTTGATGGTGTGTTTGGAGGTGATTTAAATTGTGCTGGTCGTAGAGCTTTGTTCATTTGTTATTTGTTACACAATGATTAAAAAGTTAATAAAATTGTTATGCACTCAAAGGATAAATGACAATAGCTGAATTATTGCTCTTTAACGTTTTATTGACTAAAACAATAAGAAGAAATATTAATATAACAACAATAATAATAATGCTCAATTTCATCATATAGCTATTTATTTATATATCTTAATTCAAATTAGTTATCATTACTTACAGGGACAATTCTACGCTTTTATCAAAATGTAGTTTAGCTACTATTTATATGAAAAGTATGAGACACGACTTTAATTTGAAATTTAAGACAAAAAAATAACAAAATTTTAATTTTTTAACATATGGCAACCAAATGATTAGTTGGTTTTTGTTTGAATTTATTTATTTATTTTATCAAAACAACTCTCTTGAGCATGGAATTGCCCTAGTGTATTATACAAATAGAGTGCTCGATGTTCTTAAAGAACAGAGCAGTAAAAATTAGTAAAAACACTTATCTAATTAAGACTGTCAAAGAAAATTAGATAAGTGTTTATATATATATATATATATATATATATATATATATATATATATATATATATATATATATAATCATATATTATATATATAATCATATATTATATATATGTATATATATATATATATATATATATATATATATATATATATATATATTTATATATATATAAGCATATATTATATATATGTATATATATATATACAAGCAACTTTTTTTAGTTCAACTGTTCCGTATAAGCAACTTATTTTTTTAAAGCTAAATATTTGAGTTAAGTTTAGGCTAATTCAGAAGTAAAATCAGATGTTCACAACAACATAACATCAAATTATAAAAAATTCTGTTATTGGAATGTGTTTTGTGCTGTCAGTATTGAAGTGAATTTCTCTTAAATAAAATAGTTACTTGAATTCTGTTAGTTTCTGTTAGGTTATAAATTAATTAATATTTTTGTGCTTTAAATTCAGCCATAGAATTTGAATGAGAAGCAAAAAGACATTCAATATTTTTAAAAAATTAACTATCCATTTTAAAAGAAATTGAAAATGGTGAGAAAACAAAGGACATTGGTAACGAATATTAAATAAATTTACAATAAGTAGAGTAAAAGAAAATTTAGAAGAATGTGCAATCGAAGCGTATATTGTGTAGTAGCAACCGAAGCTTATATTGTGTAGTAGCAACCAAAGCGTATATTGTGTAGTAGCAACCGAAGCTTATATTGTGTAGTAGCAACCAAAGCTTATATTGTGTAGTAGCAACCGAAGCTTATATTGTGTAGTAGCAACCGAAGCTTATATTGTGTAGTAGCAACCGAAGCGTATGTGAATCAGAGTAAGATTAAGCAAATGAAGGCAATAAAATATAGTGATATTGACAACTCAGTGTTTTCTTGGTTCTTGGAGCGGCAACAATTAAACAATTTAGTTCCAAATGAAACAAAATTAAAAGCACTTGAAGTAAATAGATTAAATAATGGACCTGAAACATTTTTTGCAAGTGATGGATGGTTAACGAAATTTTAAAAATGCTGCGGTTTACAGATTTTGTCTGTTTGTAGACAGAGTATGTCTTGCAATGTGAAGCTAGCAAATTCATTTAAAAATAAATTTTAAAATTATATTGCTGAAAATGGCTTTTTGCCTAAACAAATATATAATTGTGACAAAACTGGTCTCGTCTATAAAAGCTTGCCCAATAAAACTAATGTTATAAATTTTGAAAAATCTGCTGCTGGAAGAAACGCAATTAAGGAAAGAGTAACAATTATGCCATGCATAAATGCTGCAGGTATGCATAAATTAGATTTGATAATCAGAGGGAAATCGAAATCTCCTCATTGCTTCAAAAATATGAATTTGCCAGTATATTACAAATCATCCAAAAACGCTTGGCAAACACACACTTTTTAATGACTGGTATAATGATATATTCATTTTAATGACTGGTATAATGATATATTCAGTTTCTAAGTGTTGAGTTACCTTCAGTAACTCAACACTTAGAAACTGAATGTAACTTTAGTTTCTAAAAGTTGAGTTACCTTCATTAACTCAACATTTAGAAACTAAAAACCTTATCGTAAAAGCCCTTTTTTTAGTAGATAGTGCAACTTGCCATGGTCTGAGAATAATTTTACTGATAATTCAAATTTCAAAGTTATTTTTTTTCCCCCTAATAACACATAATAATAACACACCATTATTGCAACCACTAGATCAAAATGTTTTTTGTTACTAAAAATAAGCGAAAAACATGAACAAATATATCTAATTGTCTTTGTTTGTTTTGGCAATTAGTCCTGTACTAAACCAAAGATTTATTAAAATTTGATTGTTTAATTCTATTTTTTTTGATAAAATTATTAACTACGCTTATATGATAATAATAATAATTATTATAATAATAAAATGTTTTCTTTTGCAAAATAAAACTGAATTTATTTATTCTACACAGTTTAGTTAGTAAAAGAAATAACGGTAAATATTTTTATACTCCTTCTTTCCCTATAAGCAACTTTTCCCAATAAGAAACTTTTTATTGAAATGGGTTCAAGTGAGTTGCTTATATAGAGCGTTCACTATATATATATATATATATATATATATATATATATATATATATATATATATATATATATATATATATATATATATATATATATATATATATATATATATATATATATATATACATATATATATATATATATATATATATATATATATATATATATATATATATATATATATACATAGTTATATATATATAGTTATACACTGAGGCATATTCGTTTAGACGCATCTATTTTTTTCTCTTTGTCTTAATTTTTTTCTTTGAATTGTCAACTGATATGCATGCAAGTTATTATCAAAATAATTGTTGTGTTGTGGGCTAATAAAAATCACAAAAAAACTTTTCTATGTGTATTAATTAACATGAGAGTATGTTTGACATACAAAAGTACATTTCTTAATTGGAATATATCTATAGACGCAGTCATATTTTTGACATTAAAAGACGGAATTAGTAATGCCTATGTCCTCCATTACACTGGATCACCTAAAAAATTCTGCCTTTCATTGACTCTACTAGTCGTTGAAGTGTAGTTTGAACCAACTCGGACCATGTTTCAAGGATTTTACACTTTAACTCAGTAACAGTTTTAAATTGGTGTCCGGCTGCTTTAGCGTCATAAACTTTTCTTAATAACATTCCCCACACGTTCTCGATTGGATTTAAGTCCGGGCTACAAGCTGGCCATTCGAGAATCGGGATGTTGTGGTCTTTAAACTATTTCATAGAATGCCTAGATATGTGAGTTGCAGCATTATCTTGCTGAAATATGGCATTATCGTCCATGTTTTCATTCATATAAGTTATGAGAACATCATCCAACATTTCTGTATACTTTATCAAGTTCATTTTAGGGAAACAACAATACAGAGTCATTTTTCCTGAATAAGAAAATCTACCCCAAACCAATCAACTTCCTCCTCCATAATTTTGTTTTGTTTGTGGGTAATTTATTCCTCTTAGATCATGCCAATAACAACTGTAAGAGTCCGGACTATCTAAATTGAGCTTTTTTCATCTGAAAATATTACGTTTTGCCACTCATGAGTCCAATGCATATGGTTTTTAGCAAACTGTAATCTAGCAATTTTATGGTGTTTTTTTAACATTTGTTTTTGGTGTGGTTTCTTCCACTTTACGTTTGGTTTTGTACGTAGAATATGTGCAACATGTTTATTGGTGACAGGCAATAATAATTTATCCTTTATTTGTGTTGCATTCGATTTATTTTTGGTTGCTTAGAAGCGAATTCAATTAGTTTGCCAATTTGTTAATACTTTGTTGCCGTTTGTTGCTTTTTTTACACTGTAATTGTCACCTTTTGCAATGTAGTTTCGTACAACATGGTCAGATCTTCCAATTTTTCTTGCTATTTCTCGTATAGAAAGTGCTGGTGAGATTTCTGAGTCACGATATAAATTAATTTGTATTTTTTCAGTATCTGTCAAATACTTTCCTTTAGGCATTTCGTAAAATGCAATAAAAATGATACTGGAAGAGCAAAAGATCAAATTACACTAAAATTTATCAATTTATTTGTGTAAAAGTGATTAAAAATCAATAATTACCGTTATTAACCTGATTGCGTCTATAGATATATTCCAACTAAAAAATGTGCTTTTGTATATCAGACATACTCTCATGTTAATAAAGACATATAGAAAAAATTTTTTTGTGATTTTTATTAGCCCTCAACACAACAATTATTTTGATAATAACTTGCATGCATATCAGTTGACAATTCATAGAAAAAAATTAAGACAAAGAGAAAAAAATTGATGCGTCTAAACGAATATGCCTCAGTGTATATACATAGTTATATATATATAGTTATATATACATAGTTATATATATATTTAGTTATATATATATAGTTATATATATATATATATAGTTATATATATATATATAGTTATATATATATATAGTTATATATATATATAGTTATATATATATATAGTTATATATTATATATATATATATATATATATATATATATATATATATATATATATATATGTATATATATATATGTATATATATATATGTATATATATATATATATGTATATATATATATGTATATATATACAGTATGTCAAAAAAGTCTATCACCCCCTGTTGATTTTTCAATAAAAACAAAATTTTATATGCCTAAATTTAGATTTTTGACCTCAATTTTTTTTTTTTTATATTGAATTTATTTTAAAAAACATTTTTATAACAAGAAATTAATATTCTTATATTTAAAACAAAAATTATCCACTAAGTTAGAAAAAGTGTAAGTCAAAAAAGTGTATCACCCCGTAATCATTTTTTAACTTTTCTGTTGTTTAAATTAGTAAAATTGTGGAAAATAAGCCAAAAACAATCAAATTTGATTGATAGAAGTTATTCTAACTAATTTTTTAGCAAAGTTTGTTTTCTTTTTAGGTTCTTAATAAGAAAATTATGGCGAAAAGATATGAAATTTATGAATCAGTAAAAAAACTGATCCTGGGACACTAGAAAAGTGGAAAAGGATATAAAACTATTTCTAAAATAGTCCATGTTAAGCCTAATAGTGTAGGAAATATCATTAGAAAATATAAAAAAATGGGTACTGTTAAAAATTTGCCAAGAAAAGGACGCCCAGCTAAGACTACTTAACGCATTGATAGAGAAATTATTCGAAAAGTTGAACAAGATTGAGGATTATCTGCACCAAAGCTTGCGAAAGATTTACAAACAGATCATGGTGTAACTGTAAATCCTCAAAATGTTCGCAATCGCTTGAAAAATTGAGGTTTTGTAGGTAGAGTTGCTCCAAAAAAGCCTTTTTTGAGTAAAAAGAATCAAGAGAAAAGATTGGCTTGGGCTAAGAAACATTCAAAGTGGACTATTGACCAATGGCATAGAGTTTTATGGTCTGATGAAACAAAAATATGTTTGTTTAATTCTGATGGTATCATACGCAAATGGAGAAAAAATGGTGAATGCCTAAATCCTAAATGTATGAGACCAACTGTCAAGCATGGGGGAGGTGACATTAAGCTCTATTATAAAATTTCAATATAATATATATTTCTAACTTATTTTTTCCTCTTATCATAGGTTAAATGATGGTTTGGGGCTCTTTTGCTTGGAGTGGTGTTGGCGAACTCGAATTCATCGACGGAATAATGACAAAAGAGGTTTATACTGACATTCTGAAGTGAAAACTGAGTTCAAGCGCCAGAAGTGCTGGTTTATCTCGTAATTTTATCTTTCAACAGGATGGAGATCCTAAACACACATCAAAGTTAGCTACTGAGTGGTTAAAGAAAAACTGTATTAAGATGTTAGATTGGGTTCCTCAGTCACCAGACCTAAATCCGATTGAAAATTTATGGAATTTTTTTAAAATTAAAGAAGCTGATCAAAAACGATCCAGTTTGTCGCAATTAAAGGCAATTCTCATTGAGGAGTGGGAAAAATTTGACACACAATGGCTTAAAAACTTAGTAAATTCAATGCCTAAAAGATGTCTTGCAGTCATCAAAGCAAAAGGCGCACAAATAGACTATTAATTTTATATTAGCAAAATAATTATATAAGGGGTGATACACTTTTTTGACTTACACTTTTTCTAATTTAGTGGATAGTTTTTGTTTTAAGTATAAGAATATTAATTTCTTGTAATAAAAATGTTTTTTGATATAAATTCAATATTTAAAAAAAAAATTTGGGTCAAAAAACTATATTTAAGCATATAAAAATTTGTTTTTATTGAAAAACCATCAGGGGGTGATAGACTTTTTTGACATACTGTATATATATATATATATATATATATATATATATATATATATATATATATATATATATATATATATATATATATATATATATATATATATATATATATATATATATATATATATATATATATATATATATATATATATATATATATATATATATATATATATATATAGTTTAGATAGCTAACTAGTTAGCTATATAAACTCTATAATCTCAAACATTATTATTAGGAAAAGAGAAAGGTTTACTGAAGTTCGTGCAATATTATTTTTTGATCTCCTTTTTGTTTTCACAACAATATGCAAACTTTTCAAAAATGAACAGTTACAAAATAATTTGATTCACCGCTAACTGAAGATTTATATTTAAAAAATACAATAAAATAAACTAAATACGCAATATTGTAGAACTTATTATAAGCTAAATAATTTAATATTAAAAGGGGTTATTTATTACGATGGAGTTTAGAAATATTTAAGCCTCCGGTTAATTCATTTCGCCATATTTTAAAACAATTTAACTACCGGGGTTAATTTATTTAGAAATAGATTAACCGGAGAGTTAAGATGTTTTAACCGGGAGTTAACTTTTCGGGGAGTTACTTCATTTCGCGTCACCGGCCTATGAATAGCTTTATAATTTTTTTTGAAATTATTTTCTTATTAACGAAAAAAAAGAAAAAAAAATTTTTTTAAGTATAAATCCCATAATAAAAGAAGATTTTTAAAGTTGTATCTTAAAATCAACTCTTATATCTTTTTGCTACATCTATATCAACGTATATTAAAAAAATCTTTTGTTTATTTTTAGAATCACGTTGATGATTTGAAAGAATCAAAACAGGGTAAAATTTTATTTTTCATTGCCTTATTCTGTTTTTGTGTGTGTAGTTATTTTACATGACTTTCATTTTCTATTCAAATCAGCTAGTAAATTATATTTGCTAGTTGGCGCTCAGATATCTGAAGCTCTTTTTAACTTATTGTTATTATCTATTTTGACGGCATCTGTTGATGATCGGCGAACAGTATTCGCGATTCAAAGAATTTTTTACATTTTAATATTTAGAATGTTGCTTATTACACCAACATTAAAAGCATTAATTAAAAACACATTTTTTTCGTATCTTCGGTTTAACAATCATGATGCGTCATCCTTTCAAAATATTCGCCTGCGTAAACAAAGGGTTTGTCATATTTTGAAGTTTTTGATAAAACAATTATTCTTAATCTAGGTGATAAATCTTTTTTTTTTTCGCAATTGTAGCTCATTAAACTAAATAAATTGACGATCAAAATGGTAGACAAATAGTCTCCTGACTTGAAATTAGTTTATCTTGAATAATTGTTTTATTTTATAATTAATAATTATGATTTAGACAAATTATCAATGTAAAAAAAAAAAATTTTTTCAAAAAGAATTATATCGCGGAACAGGTTCTAGAAAAAAAATTTTTTTTTACTTATAAATCGACACTTTTTGTTTTTTTCCGCTATATATTCACTTTTTTACTAATTCCTTATTGATATCTTGTATGTCGTTTCTGCATCATTTTAAGAAGTTATATTTTACCTAGGCCGTCAGAAAAGGTTTCTTACATAATATTGACTTGTAATAGTGTCCCTTTTTCAAAATAACCCAAACTACATCTTCAAAACAACACATGTTATTTTGAAGATGTAGAACGTGTTTTTCAGCTCCAACTTGTCGCATCTTACTATAATTCTTGGACTTTCACCCAACTAGCGTAAGCTGTGTTTTTTTAAATAAAACCATGACTCATCTCCTATTTATAACATTACATAGACGTTTTTTTATTTTATAAGAAACTAATGCAGTACTAGTTTCTTATTAAAAAATTTCACGGTGGGCACTGGTCATGAAAATCATAAAAAGTCATAGAATTTCATTTTGTCATTGAAGAAGTCATGGAATTCTTACATCTTCATTGAAAAAGTCATGAAATATCCATGGAACTTTTTTAATTATTTTTATGATATTTGCAAACAAAAGTATTAGATGTCTAATCTAAGACCTTTTTGGAAGAAAAAAACGAAAATATTTTTTCAAACGTTTTGGAACCTTCTAGCAATTAGTTTTTGCTCTACATCTTTTTAGTGACCAATTAAAATTAATTAAAATTGACCAATTAAAATTAAAATATTGCAGATGAAGTACGTATATTGCCAAAATAGATAAACAAGTCAAGTATTTTAAGTTAAAACATCCAGTCATGTGTTCAGTCATGGATAAGACAGGGTTCAACTATGGATAATTTGTGGACATTACGAACGGTGGAATATTAAAAGACATTCGTGGTATGACACAAAACTAGGAGAATATCGTGTTCTGCTTAAGAACAAATCCGCGGATTATATTGCATTAAATGATATTGATGAAATTCAGATAATTTTAAATGACTAACTTTAAAGATTTTATCTTATCCACATGTTTTCAAATTGTATTTCATTTACTTTTTCTCTCTTTTAATAATCTGAAACTCTTGAAAAACTTTTAATACTAGATTGAGAAATTCGGGAAAATAGAAAATAAGAAATTTTCTAGTATTAGTCATATGAGAAACTAAACAAATGGCTTAGTTTCTTATATAAAAAAAATGTAGTCTCCAGGATTGTTTCTGAATAGGGCAAAAATTTTCTTACATGACTTAAGTTTATTATTTTGATTTTGATCAGTTAGCTCTTGGGGTATCTAAGCCGGTACTAATTTTTTTTTTTTTAAGAGAGTTGTGAATGATTTCATTGGTTTTATTGTTCAATTATCCCATGTGTTGCATGAGGGTTTTCTTCAATAATGACGTGCACACGTTCGATATTCTCAGCTGTATACATGATTTTAAGATGCCCTGAGCAGTGATCTACGAGACTTTTTCCAAACTTTAAATAGAGCTTTTTACAATCTATAAATAGAGCAGCCCATTTGGCAGCTGTTCTTTACTTTGGTGCTTGGTCACCAGGAGCTAATACAATTTAATTGGTTGCGCTGAATCTTCAAGTAGAGCACGTGTTTTAATATATGCTTGATATTCGATTTTTCCAGTTTTAAATTGTTTTTTTTTTTTTTTTAATGTGTTTTATAAAATTTGAATAGCTTTTTAATAATACACATTCAAAAAATTTCAACAAGTACATTAAATGCTCATAATTAAATGCAGTTTAATTATGAACATTTTATTTTTCATTTTTACACTTTAGTCACTATGTAAAGATGTTTATGTAAGTTTTTGCATTCTTTATTTAGAATTTACAAAACCTGCTCAAGAAAAACCTAAAAAAGGCTTTGCGACAGCAAAACAACGTCTTGGTAAACTTCTAAATTTACATAAAACTGGTTCAAGATATATTCGAAAATAGATTTGCTTCATTTTAAAACAATATGGTTATTTATGTTGAAATTTAAGTTAATATGTATATATAAATAAATTATATTTCATCAAATATTGAGTGTATATTATATTAGAATTCGATGATAAACTTCTTTTGTGGTTTATTTTTTTATGAATGTATCTTTTTTATCATCTTTAGTTAAGTATTTTTATTTATAAATAATTTTTTAATTATAAAAGGAATCTACCGTTCCTGGTAGATTGCTGTTAGGTAGCAACCCTGTTGCTAGTGAAATAATCAATTTGTCTAAACTAAAAATCCCATTAATCGCCACTCCGTTACGGTTTTACCCATCACCACACGTTAATTATTATCTTACGCATGTGTACCTGAACATAGCGCTTTATACTAATATCTAAGCATCTGCGTATCGTTATCGAAATATCAAAACTAACCGATATTTTTTACGATAATGGGTTTCGATATGAATTGCTATGATCCGATATGTTTCGATATGATTCCGATAAAATATCATTTGGGTTTTGATATGCACGATATCAGTATCGCTTTTAGCGACAAATATCGCATAATTTATCGCTAAAAAATTTATAACGATATTTTTTGAGTTTCGATATGATTCGATACGTTCCGATAAAATATCGTTTGGATTCAATATTTTACAATATTTTGTATTAGATATAACTAAATGTTAAATTGTTTATATTAGATATTTTACAATATTTTGTATTAGATATAACTAAATGTTAAGTTAAGTTATTTTGCAATATATTTTCTCAATTTATTGATTAAAATATTGATAAAAATTAATAATCGCCTAATTTTTAATGCCATTTTTTAGATTAAATTGTTAAAAACGGCTCAGGCGGTTAGGAGAACAATCCAACTGTTTAATTTTTTTTAAATAAAAACATACCGTGGGTGTGACCTAACAAAGTCCTATGCTTTAAGAAAGTAATTTAAGAAATGGCAAATTTAATTTAAGAAATGACAAATTTCGTCCTATAAATTTTGACCTAATTTAAAAAATGACAAATTTCGCATATATAAAAGAAACATTTGCGGAAAATAATTTTGTTGTTCTAACTTGATATATGGGGTCATGATGATTTCCTAATTATATTGATGTTTTAATCGTTTGTGGGTAAATCAATTTTTAATTACAACAGTTGTAGTAATTTTTGATTGAAATCACGTGACAATTGAATCAAGTTAATATTCTCAAATCATTCTTTAAGCGATCATCAAATATTAAAATATTTTCGCATGCTCTATTTTTTATCAAATCATGTTACATACTGATCGTTTAAATGCCTTATATCCCATAAATCAGTACAAAAACAAATCTATTTTATTTTTTCAAATATTTATTTATTCAAACAAATTTGAATGATAAATAAATGTCATAGTTATAGAGTTTTTGAAGATTATTGTTATTATTATCAAATATATATATATATATATATATATATATATATATATATATATATATATATATATATATATATTATTATCAAATATATATATATATTTATACATTATTTATACATTACATATATATATTATATATATATTATATATATATATATATATATATATATATATATATATATATATATATATATATACATATTATGTATGAAACCTAAAAACAAATATAATCTTCGAATTAATAACAATCTTACTGCCCCTTTTTGCCATAAAAGCAAAGACCAGTTTTTTGTTTCTTATCGAGGTCCTTATCTCTGGAACAAAATAGTCTTACCAAATTTTGATTTTTCTACCCAACTGACTTTTGCTTCATTCAAACAAAAACTTAAAAGAATTATATTTTCAATTGAAAATATTTTGATTTATTTTTAATTGTTTTTTTGTTTTGTTTGTTCGTTGTTGTTCTATTTTGTATATTTTATTTATTTTTTAATCTTGGCTTTTTAAAATTTTATCTTGGTTTTTACATGTTTTTGCATAAAGTTGTATTATTATTTCACTTGAGACATTGTATTTTTATCAAAAATTAACCATATATTGTAAAGGGCTTCATGACAAGATCCACATGATCTTCTAGAAGTCCTGTCGTTACTAATGTAAAAATTGTAAAAAATATATATATATATATATATATATATATATATATATATATATATATATATATATATATATATATATATATATATATATATATATATGTATGTATGTATGTATGTATATGTTAATAATTTTGATAGTTGTTTACAACAACTATCAAAAATTGTTTACTTTGGCAATTTTACTGTTACTTTGGCAATTTTAAGTTGATCAGGGAAAACTCCTTGGCTAACGCAATACGAAAGGATTTTAAATAGAATATTGTATGAATTTATATAAACATTTCCTTTCATACCGTCGAATCCTATTGCTTTATTTGGTTTAATCGTTTTGAAAGCAGCTTCAAATTCCTTATAGGATATTTCAATGCAATTAAGATTTGTTGTTTTTTGAGGTAAAAATTCAAAAGAATTACCAGTATACGGAATAGTTTTTGCTAAGTTAGGCCCTGCTAAAATAAAATGCTTATTTAATTCAACTGCAATATCGCTTGAAGCATATAAAATTTTATCATTAACTTTAATACCGTTAGGCAAAGCGCCTGATTTAGTTTTAGCTTTACGAGTGATTTCTCTTAAAACTTACCAAGTGCGTTTTGAGTTTTTTTTTTTTTTTTCAAGTAAGTCAAGATAGTATTTTTTTTTTTTTAAATTTATTCTTTGTCTTTCGAACTCTCTAGTATAATTTTTGTAAATGGTTTTATTTTCAACTGATTTGGATTTCATGTACTTAATATATAATTTTTGTTTAATTGTGGAAGATTTTCTTAGTTACCTCGGTTATCCATAGGGGTGTTCTTTTTTTAAGTTTTTGGTTTATTTGAAGTTTAGGAAAATTTGCGTCATAAATATCATAGAATGTTTTAAGAAAATTGCTATAAGCTAAGTTGGCGTCCTGAAAATGATCAATATAGTGCCAATGAAGCATTGATAATTGGTCATTAAATGATGCTAAATTTGCTTTGCTATAAATGCGTTTACAAAAGCTATTTTTTTTATTTAGTTTAAATTTAGTATCTGTATTTATGGAGAAAAAAATCGAAAAATGATCTATGATATCGCATTTAATGATTCCTTTTTTAAGGGAAACGCTCCGTTTAAGTCATTGTAACGCTCCGTTTAAGTCATTGTAAACGCTCCGTATAAGTCATTGTAAAACTCTTTAATGTTGTATTTGACGTGATACTGTAAACAATCAAAATCAAAATCGCCAATTAAATAGTTTAGTTTCTTTTCGTGGTTACTTTTTTTTTAAATAACTTTTTGTGGTTTTGGTTACGGTTTCAATTACGGTTCTACTGAACCGAAATTAAATAGCTAATTGTAATAAAAACGTTTTTAAAAACTCTCTGGGAAAAAGTTTTTGAATACTCTTTAAATTACTTAGATAAACATTATAAGGCTCTTAAAATAAATATTTTTTTATAAGGAAAGATGTTAAAATTTTAATTTGAAATTAAAGTATTAAAATTGTAGTTGAACAACATTTTGAAGAGTGCCAAGGACTGAAATTTGGAATCACTTTGATGAAGAGGTCAGTACTACACCTGATGAAGAGCGACTACTGCAAAATGTTAGTATTGTTTTGCAATTTGCAAGTTGACGGACAGAAACACATCAGGCATGAGATCACATTTGAAAAGCAGGCATCCTGTTCAGTTTGCAGCCTTGGAGAAAAAGCACCATGTTCCTTTTGATGAGTTAGAACAGGTGTAATAAAATTTAGAAACGTTTTTACTTTTTTAATTTAAATATTAACTTTTATTTTCATATGTGTTAGTTATTATTACTATTACAATACCAAGATTTAACAAGACTTAACGATAAATATCAACAACTTTCAATAAATGCTGATGAATGTTTTAATATTAGGTATTTTAAACAGGTTTCATATTAATTTTTAGACCTACAATGAAGACGAGGCTTATTAGCAAGTCCGAGATGATAAGATGCCAACAGTGTTGAGCAGTAAAGTTAAACAAGGAAGACTTTGCGGACCATCAGCAGAAAAGGTTCAAAATCTAAAACATTGGGTAAAATACAAGCCACAAGACCGTGAATAGCTTAGAGGAGACATTGAAATTGTCAAGTTTTTGGCCCGTTTAAATTTGCCATTCTCTTTGGTTAAACATGAAGCTTTTAAAGATTTTGTTCACTACTGGAACCCAAAAATGAATGTGAAGGCTGCAACAACATACTCCCGGTTCAAGTATGCAAAATTTTAATTGTTTTAAATAAATTTTATTTTGGGTTGGGGAGTCAATTCAATGGGAATTCCAAGAGAACTAAATTTTTTAAAAAGCTACTTTTTTAAGACCAATCCTCACCAATTTTTTTTTGTTTTTCTTAGTAAGTAACCAAATTGATATGTAACGAGAAATGCCAATAATAACTAATTTTTTATTTTAATTTTAGGTTGCTGTTGTTGTACAAAAATGTAAAAATCTGTGTGGATGACATTCTAAAGGAGGAATTACTAAAGATTGCTGGATTTGCAATCTCAACTGACCTCTGGCAAAGCAGAAACAATGATGCATACCAAGCCAGTACATTGCACTATGTGAGTGAAGACTTCCGGTTAAAGATGTTTGTGATTGGAGTTTTTCCGTTTTCCGGACAACATACAGCTGAAGTCATTGCTCTTCGTCTGGATAAGTATGTTTTAGTATTTTATTTTTATTAGGTTAAATGTTTCTGTAAATTAAGTTAACCGTTTGAATTATTTAGATAACTTTTTGTTACAAAAATGCAAAACCCGCCATTTAGTTTAAAATTAATGGCACAAATTAATACTTTTATTTATATCTAAAACAACAACTAAAGTATTAGTTTGTAATTTAAAATATCAAAAAGCAAACAACTAATTTTACTTTGCTTTTCAGGAATGTCTCAGAGTTGGCCGAAAATAATGGAGTTTCGTCCGTTGTGTGTGTCAATGATTCAGCCGCTAATATGAAGGCGGCAATTAACAAGTGCAATTTTGTAGATGCATCTCTTTTGTGTGCTGATCATCTTTTGAATTTGGCAGTTGAAGCAACTGTCAAAGAAACAAAAGGTTTTGACATTTTGGATCTTCACGAAGCAATTCAAAGAGCAATTGAATTAAGTTCAAGATGCCACAAGTCATCTTTATCTGAGCAAAGAACTAAAAAAGAGGTAACTAGTTTTTAGTTTAACATCCTTTTTAGCTTTTATAGCAATTTAGTTTATAGTTTAATACAATACAAGCGCAATATAAACTTCTCAGTTCACTTTGTGTGACAAAATTTTTCTAATGATAGCTATCATTAATAACTGATAAAATGTTAACACTTAAAAAGTAAAAACATATAACATAGTTAATATCAGTTTTTAATAATAGTAAATAGTACTAATCACCTTTTATGTTATGTTTCTTATAATTCTATTTTAATTTTTAGCTAAAGCTGTTGCTTGATGACAGTGATAATGTTGGCAAGGATAAGTTAAAATTTGTGAAAATCATCACTCCCGTGAAAACACGCTGGAATTCAACTTTTATGATGTTGGAAAGCATTGTAAAAATGCGTCGTATCCTCAGCTCCATTAGAGACATTCCTGGTGGAAAAGTTGACACCAACAGCACAAATATTTCACCAAAAATCGGTGGAAAACTTGGATGTTCGTTTTCCGGACACTGGTTGTCAAAATCTTTTTTACTCTGTTGCCAACTTGCTTAAACCACAAGGGAAGAGCTCTGAAAAAACTGGGTGGATTTGATGAAGTCTATGAGGCACTGATTACTCAATCCAATGCTTATCAGGAATGGATTGCTGCAACAAGATTATTTAATGAACGATTACATGCTGAAATCCAAGGTAATGTTTCAGAAGATGATCCTTTCTATAATGTTGGAATGGAAGAAGCTCCTGCACTTATGACTTCCTATTCAGGTCCTGCTCTACCTGCAAAGTTGGACATTGTCACTGAGTGGGAAATATTTCAAAAACTCCCAGGGGTTGTTGGTGTGGACGTGATGGAATTTCGGAGAGCAAGTATGTACAAATTTCCTTTCCTTGCTCAAGCTGCTAAAAAAGGGCTATGTGTACCTGCTTCCTCAGCATCTTCAGTAAGAATCTTTAGTGCCGGTGGTGGAATCGTCTCTTATAAAAGAACAAAGTTGCAGCCTGAACAAGTTGAAAAATTGTTGTACATTCAGCAAAACCCTAAAATACAGATCAAAAGATGGTTTCTAACCAGTCAGGATAAAAAAGAAGATTTGTTTGAAGAGACTTCTACCAATGACTCTGAGAATTCAGTTGCTTCAAGTCAGGGACCTTCTACTTCAGCTCTTACATCAGCAGTTAAAATGGATGACTAACTTAAATTGGTTCATTGCCTAAGTGGCGTCATTGGTCTATTTCACTGCTTAGAGTTTATAAAATTTGCCACATAGTGATGTAGTGATTTCAATAAACCTTGTCTTTGAGATTAAATTTTAATCTTTTTCTTATATTAAGTCACAAACACAAACCTTAACATGTTAAACATGTCAAGCCAACAATTTATCAAGTAAAACATTGTTATTTTTTGTTTTTAGTTGTTTTTTGCTTCAGCTTAAGTCTTAAATAAATTAAAAAATCAAAATTACCAATAAAGTTTTGTTTATTTCTTTTTTTACATTAAATAGTTCACTTGTCAGTAATTTTATAAAGTTATGATATGAGTTATGATATGAGTTACGATATTTATGGTAATTGAGCGATAAATATCGTAATGAATCGATAAATATCGAAACTTTATCGTGCAAATTTTTTGGTTACGATATTATCGTAATATAAAAAAACTTACGATACGCACATTCCGATATCTTATCGTATCATCATTTTTACTAATCACAGAAAATTTTCTGTGATCATTGTCAAATTACTCCCACTGATTCTGGCTTTTATACTGCCAGAAAGGAGAAAAGATATGACTAAATGTTGTTTTTGCACAGATACAAAAGAAAGGAAAAGGTGAGATCATCAAGAAAAGCAAAAAAAGAATGTAAAAATTATTTTTTTTAAATAAAATATAAATTATTAAGACGTTTATTGAATGATATGGTTAGACTTTTTATGCCATACGTCTGGTATTTTTATAAATTATCTGGAAAGTTGCTGTGAACCACGGAAATAAATAAAAAGTGTATTAAATTGAGAATATGGAATAACTTAAGAGAACAAATTGAGAGAATGAAATAAATGCAAAAAGAAATGAGAATTTGAACAACCCCTAAAAATCCTTCAAATTAAAAAAATAATAATAAAACTGGGGTCTGCGCAGCAGATGAGATTCCATGGTATTTTACATCTATGCGCGACCTCAAACGGAAATAATCACCAAAAGTTTTCCTTAATGTAAAACTTTTGGTGAAACTATATAAATTATTTCCCTTTGTTTTTCTAACTATCAACATGTTTTATTATTTAATGGTTTTTCCCTCATTAACCTTATTTAACGGTTTTTTCTCCAACGACTCTTCAATAAAAGTTATTATAATTTAACGTGTACTTCAACACGTGTAAAGCATAAGTAAACATTTAGATTATACCAAGATAGTTTATAAACACATAACTGCACGTTTATAATAGTTTGTTACGCAAAATATTAATCTGGTTACCACTTATAACACAAACAAAAACATATCATAAAAAATAATCTGAACTATATTATCATTTTAATATAAAAACAATACACTAAAAAACCACGTTGTGACACAAAGTCCATCGCTTTATATGCTTTATCTTATTGCAATGAATAAAATGTGTTATATATGTATGTTGTCTTTTAAAATATACATAATAAAAACTGAACTGTTTTTGGATTTAGCTGCTTTTTTAAAGAGCTGACATTTTCTGAATATAGTAAAACTTGTTGTTTTCTTATTTATTCAAAGTTTTTGTAGACATTTTATTAAAATTTATTGTTTCTAGTGTTATTTAAGTTTTCATGATATTTTAATATAGCTGTTAGTACAGGTGATAAATCTATTTTTCAAAAAAAAAAAAAAAAAAGAGTTGCTCCAAATTAAAAACAATTATCACCTGGATAAATCTGGCAACAAGATAAACGATTTTATTTAAAAACATAAAAGGGAACAATTTATCGTTGTTAATATTTATATTTTGTTTTCGTTTGATACTTTTTTAATTATGTGATAATAGTTTAATTTGATATTTAATAATAATTGAATAAACTTTAATAATATGCATTTAAATGATAGCGTACGTTTTGGTGACGTCAAATTGTTTGTTTGCCTGAATATCAATCCTACAACCACCAGCGTTTTTAAGAAATTCTTTTGTTTCTGTGCAATGTTTGTCCGAATATCAATCCCAAAATGCTTTAACTTTTTGAACAAATTTTATTATTAGACCTAGAGCGATACGCTATTAGGAAGACCTTTTCTTTTAAAGAAAATCTAATTTTCATTACTTAATTTTAAATTCTTTGGTAGCCAAAGTTTAGGTGGACATTGCAAATAATGTGTGAAAGGTTCAACAAAAAAAAAAAAATGTATTTTCATTCATGATAAACAAATGCCTAGAAAAACAGAGCTTATAAAAGTGACAAAAAAGTTGATTTCTTTTTATAAGAATTATTTACATAATTTAGATGATTTTATTTTATTGATCTATTATAAAAGAAACAAGATAAATCAAAATCTGTGTGTAATGCTGCTTGATATAATTTTAAACTAATTTAGCGAAATATTCTTCTCGGCAACAATGTTTGGAAAACTTTTCCACAAAAATTGTTTGTGATTCTGAATTGAATAAGAACTCAGTTTTGAATAAGATTTTGACACAACAAAGTTGTTTATGAAAAATTTTGTAGAATACTTATGGTGTATTTCTTCAAAATAAGTTTTACAACTTTTTGGAGACAGTCCACATTTTGTTTTAAACATGTAAAACTAGGTAGATGTTAAGTTTAAGAATATTTAAGTCCACGTAAAAGAGGTTCACAAAGAACATAATATTAAATGTTTTTTTTTTATTGCGAAAAGTATTAATCTCTGATAATGTAATTTTTTTATAATCTAAATAAAGGCTCTTGGCAACCACCTTACTATACGTGCTATAAACACCTCGTGTATATATCCTATATAAACCTCTTCAAGTTGTCCTATTTCACTACGACTTCAAGGCATTTATTTGAAGTAATATTTACCAAAAAAAAACAAAGCTATAATCTGAACCCTTTTTTTTTTACACTTTAACTCAAACTTAACTTAAATACTCTTTCACCATTTTTACATTTGAATTCTAAGCAGCATTTCCGCATTTAGTCTTTGAGTAGTTTTTATTTTCAAATGTTTTAATTAATTTTAAAACATATTTTTTCACAAATTAACTTTTATCATTACAACAGATCAGTAATTTTTGAGAATAACAAAAAATTGTGACACCCTACATTAGTTAGCACCAAGCATTGAAACTTACTTCTAAAGTGTTTTTTTAATTTTAGTCATTTAGATTGTTACTAATTATTTAGTCACTTAGATTGTTACTTATTTGTGATTTTTTTTCATACAGCATTATATATTGCTTATGTAATGTTTATAAACTGAATCTATTAAACCTGATAAAATTAAAAAAAACGCAAAAAGTTCTTTTGCGTGTTTCATTTACAACCATAAAGTAGCAGTTTCGAAACTAAATACCGGATTGATAAATATTGATAAATAGTACTATCGAAACAGATTGTCAAAATATCAGTTTAGAAAATACTAACCCTCTGTTTTTTTTTTGTTTTTTTTTTTGGTGCCCTAAGAAGTCCTAACGGTCTTGTCACAGAGCACCGCGGAAGTGTATTTAAACAGGAAGTTCACGCCTCCTTCCTTACCGTGACGCGAAAATATGTCCAGAGCTCGTTTCGAACCTGGGTCTCCTGCTTATAAAGCAAGCGTTCTAACCACTGCGCCACGGCGGCACGGTTTTGAAGTTTTAAAACAGTAATTACTAAATAGTAAATAGTTTCGATAAATGTTGCTAACCAACATAAAAAACAAAAACAAATAATACTCAAAAAAATTATTTAGGTTTGTGCAATTTACTTAACTGACTTGAATTCAACTCCAGTTTTTAAGGAAGTTACGAGCAACACAAGTTGCGTGCATACTTTTTTAAAAAGACAGTAACAAATATTTTTTACTAACATAACAAAAAATTGATTGTTTTTTTTGAACGTCGTTTTCAATGTAGTTAATATAAGTTCTTTGTCTTGTTTCACAAACAGCAAAGCTTCTGGTCCGCAGAATCCGTTTATTCACTTATTATTAATCTTCATTGAGCGATACACAGCAAATTCTTAAATCCATTGTCTATAGTTTAAGAAATGTATTCCTTGTTTTAAGAAAAATATTTTTTAATAAGAAATGCAATTTTGCTGTGTATTGCTTTTTTAAATTGAATATCACCCAGCAAGCACACAACGTTGAAACAACGTTGAAATAACGTTGATCAACGTCGATCAACGTTATTTCAACGTTGTTTCAACGTTGTGTGCTTGCTGGGCAGGGCCGACGACACGGGTTTTGAAGCGGAGGAGCATAATCGTCAATTTTTAAAAAAAGATCTCTATAACTAGAATTTTCTGTAAAAAGAAAAAACTGGGGGGGGGGGCACGCGAAACCCCGGGCTCCCCGGTGTCGTCGGCTCTGAATATCTCATAAATAAAAGTATATAAAAATTTTTTTTCTAATTTCAAAATTGAATTAAAACGTGGGCTTTTTATTAACTAGCAAAATTTGTGTATCTTCCAGAACTTGCAACGTTAAGTATTTATTTGCAACAATGTCGAGTATTTATTCGTGTACTTTATTATTAGAGCCTGGCTACCGTCGTGTTTTATTTAATGCTTTCAGTATTATAGGTACAGTTACTATAATTGATTGTATTGAATAAATAAATAAATTTTTTTTTTGCCGTTATAACAATCGTGAATTTCAAATAATCCCTTCTAAGATTTTAAAGGCTTTTTTAATGATTAAGAAAAAAAATTCAACTCTGTTATTCAAACTTAGCAAAGATAGTTTGATAGGATTTTCTTAAATAAATTTTAGTAAACGTATTAAAAAAAACAATACTTTTTTGCACGATATTGAAATACAGAACTGCATTAAAAATTTTCAAGCCTATAAAAATTAAACTAGAATCGAATTTTTAAAAGTATTTTTAATTTTTTTTTTAATTCATTTTTAGAAATGTTTAGTTTTTCACATTTACAGCCAGGGAGGCTGCTGAACCACAAATCTACTGATTTCAAAGCCAGCATCTAACCACCGCACCATGGGTGCTAAAATAAGTGGGGTTTTTTAATACAAATTTGTTTTGATTTCTTTATATTTAAAAGAAAAGATTGGTAGTTAATAAGTTAATGTCATACCACAATGATTGGCTCGAGTTGGAAAAAAAACACACTATATCTTGAGTGCTTCGAGTACTTGCATAAGGTGATTATTTGTTCCCGTGATTAAAAATACATTAAGATTAGAGGGGTGTAAACGGTATTGTTAAAGTATGAGGAAAGCATGCAAGCAAGTTTTTAAATAAAATAGATTCAATAGAGACATTCTGTAAAATTGACGTTTTAAAAGATATTGGTTTTTTAAAATTGAGTTCAAATTGCAAAAATTTGGCTCAGGCAAAAATAAATGTTAAAACTAAATTTTTTTTTTAATACGTTTACTAAAAATTTATTTAAGAAAATCCTATCAAACTATCTTTGCTGAGTTTGAATAACAGAGTTGAATTTTTTTTCTTAACCATTAAAAAAGCCTTTAATATAAACACTTCTATATATGCTAATAAATTCTATGTAATGCTTCCATGAAATAAGTATGATTGTGAATTGCACAGGGTGTGTAATTTGTACAGGGTGTGTAATTTGTTCAAAATTGAGGGAGAAAAGAATTATTTTAATAAAAATTTTCAGTAAAAGAAATTTAAATTGATTTAAATTAGGAGCTATTTTGAAAATAAAATGCAGTTTCACAAAAAAACTTTCGTTATATTATTTTCAAAAAGTGCTACGTCGCGGAAATAAAAATTGTGAGTTTATTTCGTTTCCAAATTTTAGATACTAAAATCTACCATTTATTTAAATATTTGATCTAATAATAGACACTTGGTCCTAAATAATAGATAGAAAAAATATTAATTTTTGTTGTTGTGCGCCTATACGTATGGATAAGTATATAGGCTATAAGTATATAGGTTTCCAGTTTTTATTGATCTCTCCAAATCAATTTATTCAAGCTTAGTGCCTTATGAAAACTCCTAATTGACTGATATTTTTTAGTCAAATTTTTGTTATTTTTATTAATATATATTTGTTATTACTATTACTATTTTGTGTGTGAAGTAGAGGCAAAATCTTTGGCTCCTTTTTGATTAAAATCAGTAAAAACAATTTAAAAATAGGATTTAACCCCGCACCACTTGTTTTCACAGAAGAAAAAAAAGTTTCTTTTTAAATATGCTATAATAAATGTTTGTACGATGTACTTATGTTGTATTGTTATATGTCTAGCTTTATTAACGGGTTCTTGAGTTCCAGGAAACTGTTTTGTTTGGCTATTATTGTTATTAAGAACAAAATTGTTTTTTAAACTTTTTTTTTTTGTAAACAAATAATACCGTGGAAAAGGCTAGTTACGGATAAATCCTAATTGAAAAGCGTTTTTTCTAACGGGAACAAAGTCATATTTTACATTTTTGTTTTTTTTCATGGTTTACATTTTAGATGCTTCAAGAAAAATTAAAAAAACTATTTATTAGGTGAATTTTTTGAATCTCATAAATTTTGTAATTTATTTTTCAATAAAAAAAATCTTACTGTTGAAAAAAATAAATATTGGAAAAGTTTTTTAAAAAATTTATAGTTTTTTAATTCAAAACTGCTATTTTTCTAGAGCGTTTTCTAAAAGGTGCTAAATCTATTTTGAAAAATAGACATTTTAAAAATAGATTTAGGCCTCTTCAATTACGGAAATTTATAAAAAACGTCGTAAGAATTATTATTTGGAATTAATTTTTTTTTAGACAAAAATCAGAACAAACCATGTAAACTAACCAACAAAACAAGGTATAAAAAAAAATTTATTGCGCTATTAAGTTAAATTATTATATGCATTATTGCGCAATTAAGTTAAATAATAATTTGCAACAAAAAAAAAAAAAAAAATTGAATTAAACCATTAAGTACCGTTAAAAGTTAGAAAAAATAAAAATTCCGGAATTCCGGAATTTTTATTTTTACTAACTTTATATAAATTATATAATATTTTTTATACTTTTCAATATTTTTTTCAATATAAATTAATGTTGGTAATGTTGGTACATTACCTAGAGAAAATGAAAATTTTTTCCATAAAAATCGGTGTATATTTTTACCTATTTTATATACCTCCTTGAAATTTTTTAGTCGGCAAATGGGACGCTGGAGTCGGAAAGACTGGATCTATAGATGGCAGTCGGCGAACGAGGACCTTTTTATTTTTTTAGATCTTAGTCGGCAAAAATAAATTTCTTGGCCTTAATGGGCAAAAAACAGATATGTCGACCCCCCCTCCATCCTTCCTTTATCTCTTTGTGACGGTCCTGATTACAGAAAAAAATCGTTTTTTTTATATATTAGTAATATCGAAATAAATTTTTTTATATGTATAGTTTGACTTGTCTTTTCTTAAAGTTTATTTATCAAAATAAATAAATAAAGTTTATTAAATATTTATTGAAATATTTCCGTAATTAATCATTATTAGGGTATATGTTATATATAAAATTGTATTGTCAATTTCACCTTAAAGTTTTTTATAAGTGTGTTTATATTTTAACGAAAGAAAAAAAAAGTTAACAAAACTTTTTTTTTTTTTTCGATTAAATGTAAACATAAAAAATTGTGGTTTCGTTAATAACGCTTGTATTTGTGCTTCTCATTTTAGAATAAATTCAGATTGCTGAATACCAATTGGTTATTTAGAACAATATTTACCGCCAACAGGTATTCCAGGCAGAGTATTTGCACAAAGCATGTGTTAATAAGGCGTGCAGTGAAGCACGGCTGCTGGAAAAAGACGCACGTTTGATAGCACGCACGTTTTTAACAAATTCGAATAATTTTTAGAATTTTAGAAATGTGACGCAACTTTATGTGTTTTTGATTGAGTAAGAAGCCACTAATCTATCATAAATAAAAAGCGCACACGCAATTCACACTTTGTAATTAAATTTATAAGGCTAGTGATAATTAAACATATAAGTGTTAGATATTATAATAAAAAATGGTGTTTTTTACGTCTATGAAACTTGGCGATAAGTTAGCTGTAAGTTGTATTAGTGTAAACTATAATAAATCAAATAAACTGAATTCGTCTGTTAAACTGGGTTCGCTAATTTTTTAGTTTTAGTTATTGTATAATGCACACACAAATTTATATTATACACATTATAATACACACAGCGCTTATGTATAAAATGCATATATTCATATATGATACGCATGTATGTAATATAATAATAATAATAATAATAATAATAAAATAACAATAATAATAATAATAATAATGATAATAACATTAATAATAATAATGATAATAATAATAATAATAATAATATATATATATATATATATATATATATATATATATATATATATATATATATATATATATATATGTATATATATATATATATATATATATATATATATATATATATATATATACATATACATATAATTAGGGTGTTTCATATTTTATAAATTTTTGAAATTGAACTCGCGACTCGATTTATAAATTGACCATTTATATGAAAATAAGTTTGAGCAAAAAAAATATATATATATAATTTTTAGAGTCCCCGCCAGTTTGATTTTGGGCAAAAATGTTGGGTGTTTTAAACGCCTGGCGCGGACCTTAAGATTTATCCTATAAAATTTTTTATTCTTTTAAATAATATATGATGGATTGAATATTAATTACATAAAAGAAGCATGTTGAAATAATTAAGAAATTATTCTACGGAATCTTCTAAAATTGGTTAAAGAAAAAAAATTTCTTTACAAAAACCTATTTTATAACTCGGAGGTTTAACTCGGATCTTAATTTTTTCAACATGCTCTTTTCATTGTAATTAATATTCAGTCCAACATATATTATTTAAAAGAATAAAAAATTTTATAGGATAAATTTTAAGGTCCCCGCCAGACGTTTAAAACACCCAACATTTTTGCCCAAAATCGAACTGGCGGGGACCCTAAAAATTATATATGTATATATTTTTTTGCTCAAATTTATTTTCATATGAATGGTCAATTTATAAATCGATTCGCGAGTTTCATTTCAAAAATTGATAAAACATGAAACACCCAAATATATACTTATGCCAATAGTGAAAGCGAAAGAATCTTTCAGTCAAATTATTCAAGCGTGAGAAATTTGTTTGCATAACGCAATATTAGGCGTTATTTAGTGAATTCTTTGTATTTGCACAACACTATTTTAAAATAATTTCTGGCTGCTTTCACTAACATTAATCTTCCATATTTACAAGCTTTTTGTTTGTAACTCAATACTTCTCTAAAAAGCCACAACTCGGAAAAAAACATGCTTATGTTTATATAAAAAAGAGCTTAATGCAAATTAAAAAAAACAACGAGCTCTTCAAATTTATGTTTACAGTTTCTCTCTGTCTAAAATACTTTCAATTTTTTTTTTTTTTTTTCTTTTTTTGTGTGGTTATTAAGATGCTTCCAGAAGTCCGTACATTCTTATCACAGAGCACCGCAGAAGTTCTCGCCTCCTGTCTTACCAATGTCGCTTATTGGGCAACAGCCGGCGTTAAACCTCGGGCCACCCGGTTTTTTTCTTGGAGCCAGAACTCTAACCACTGTACCACGGCTGCATGTAATTCTGCATGTAACTCCTGAAATTATTTACTCTACGGTATTGATAAAAAAACACATGTCAGATATAAAGTAGGGGGTGCACGACTTTTCTAGGGAAATCTTATTCTTAATTAGTCAGGATATTTGGACCCTGTAGTTGGCAAGTCTGGACTTTTTTTGGTTATTTAGGTGCTCCAACAAGATCTGAGAGCACCGCAGAGTCGCGTTGATGCTTTCTTCCTTCCCATGTTGCATATTGATCTGGAGCCGGCGACTAACAACGATCCTCTTGGTTTTTCCTGATCTTGGCAGTCGGCAAATGTCAACCAACGAGGTCGTTAGTTTGTTTTTAGGCGTTAGTTGGCAAAAACTAGATAAGTTAATCCCCCCTCCTTTTTTTTAAAAAAAATCTTCCGAGCTACTATATATATTATGCTACTACTACTACTACTACTACTACTACTACTACTACTACTACTACTACTACTACTACTACTACTGCTACTGCTACTACTACTACTACTGCTACTATATATTTACATAGGCGTGGAAATAACTTCCAGACATGAAGCAAACTCTATGTCTAGAAGCTAGCTCAATTTTTGTTAATTTAGTTATAATTCAATAAAGTATGAGTACATATAAAAGTTTTTCTCTTTTATTATTTAGAACAAGTTCTGATTACCGTTTGTAATTGATGATTTGAAAATACTTGTTTTTATATTAAATAAAATAAAATATAAAATATTATTCGTCATATCCGGCTGGATACTAGATAGTAAAATGCCTAGGAAACTCAATCGAATTTTTGGACGGATATTATTCCTGGTACATCTCTGGTTTTTACGCAAAAGAGCACAGTAAAAAACCTTGGTTTTATTAGTTTTGCACTGCGCTCTCCTACGTAAAACTAGAACGATGGTAATTTTAGCGAAAAGGGTTGGTGCTTGATTTTTGCTAAATTCAGTTAATTTAATTGCCCAAAAAAATGCGCACAAAACTGGGTGTATTTTTTGGGAAATAAGAGCCTTGCTTAACTGGTTTGATAACTTTTGTATTTAATTATCTTAATTTTTGTACTTTTATCTTAACTTGTACAAACTGAACCTTTCGATATGTACCTTTTTTTTTCTTAGGTTGCTCCACTCCTTGCGTGTATTGGCACTGCAATGACTTTAGCTGTTGCATCATCAATTCGAGCCTTTAGAGCACCTGATGTCGTGTAAGTCTTATTTTTAAAATAATTCATTTCTAAATAGTAATA
>NC_088933.1:23702500-23905000 GCF_038396675.1 Hydra vulgaris | reverse complement strand
TACTACGAAGTTGAAAAAAATTAGTTTATATTAAAAAATGATTTGTGTAGTGTTTCTTTGCAAACACCAAAATACTATATTTAAAATTTTTAAGTGCACTGAACTGCAATTACTTTTAATTTTTTCGGCTTAGTGACTTTTGTTAAAGACTTTTTGTCAACTTTGTGTCAAATTATCTGATTTCAACATATTCGATGTATAGGTTGATTTGGCGCTAAGTCATCCAATTGTTTACAATCGAATACTCTGACAAGAAAATTTGATGTGAGTTACATGTGTCATTAAATAACAGCCACAACCAATTTATGGGATGGCATAAATGCGTGGCTGTGGTGTTTATGCATATGTCCTACATGAGGCAATAATACTTACGCCGCTTAGGTATTACAAATACAATAACTATACACACTCATCCCATAATTTGGGTGTGGTTATCACATGTTGCAGGGATCAAATTTTCTTATCGGGATGTAAATATTTAAATATTAACAAAATTATAAATAAAATCCCATATGGATTCCAGAATCGACACCAACAGAGCTTGCAAGCCTTGATCATTAAAGTGTCCCAAAAAATGATGAAAATTTGAAAATCAAGAGACTATACCCTCCAAAATCAAGAGACTGCTCCCTCAAAACTATGTGATTTGGTCTATAATGATAGAATATATACATAATTTTAATCCAAAATTATTAACTTTGCTAGATGTGTAATTAGAAAATCAGAGAAATTTTTATCTATTTTACGGTTTTACGCTCATATTACGGAGACAATCTTCCTTTACTTACAAACTTACAAATTTATTTCGCAGAACTAAATAATGAAACACACACTATATATATATATATATATATATATATATATATATATATATATATATATATATATATATATATATATATATATATATATATATATATATATATATATATATATATATATATATATATATATATATATATATATATATATATATATATTGCCTCTGATCTTCTTTTGTAGATGCTTTCATGTAGTCTTGTATAAGCTTAATGTTTTTTTCAGCGTAGCCGTTAGTAGTTGAGAGATATTTAACAAATAAACAGAACTTACGAAAACTTTCAGTATTCTCCCAAGTTTTTACTCCAACTCAAATCCATTGTTCAACTTTGCTTTTTGAAACTCCAATAATTTCAAAAAGATACCTGATATCTGGTACCAATCAGAAGAGATAGTGTTGTTTCGGAATCAAGAGCTGGAATATTTGAGGATACTCAATCTGGATTGTAGAAGTAGGAAGTTTAATTAATTAACCATTTTGATTTTTCATTATCTCCAACGTCATGATCTCCAATTGCTAACATCACAAGCAGAGGAGTTAGGTACCAAGGGTGTCTTTTTATATTCTTTTATACTGTTAAAGACTGTCCTAACTGGTCATAGTATTGCTCTTGTATTTTAAGACTTGCTCTGAAAGCATCAAGGTCATTCTTGGGTGCTTTTGAAAACTGAGAGCTTTTTAAAAATCATGGTGCATAAAGGATGGCGGTAAAAACACTTCCTTTCTGTACCTTATTTTCCTCCTTTTCTGTCATTATTTAAGCAAACAATTTTTATCATTTCTAATGTAAGGAGGTAAAGTCCTTCTGCCATAAAACGTGCCTCATGAAAAGCGCCAGGTTGTTAGAATTTAAAGTTAGTTACATTACCACCAAGATAAAAAACAACAAGCTGGAAAAGGTTCCTATTATCACCTCTTGCAAAAGTATTTTTGAGCAGAGATTAAGAACAGAAAATAAAGGCATCTTTTGCAAGAGTGTACAACATTCAATCAACTTCTATCTTAAGTCATTTTTACATCATTATTTAAGGTGTTCAATTCTGTTCAAACTTCGTTCCATTTTTTTTTAACTTTAAATACAATGCTCTATGGGGACCTATTGTCTTTCATTCCAGAACTTCCGTGAAGTAAGACATATGCACCTCATATATGCGATGCGTGCATGAAAACCATATCCTTAAAAGGAGATCAAGTTTTATGCTCAGCAATTGAATTGCTCCTGCATATTTCCCCGTGATACTACTGGTTGTATCGCAGCAGCAAGCAAACAGTTGATTAACACACTCGTAATATTCTAACAATTTTATTAGCTTTATTGCCTGGCATGCTCCAGTACGATCTTTTAGTTGGATAATCCCAAGCAATATATCGTCGCAATCTGGGTCATCTGGAGAACTAACACTAACATTAAATCTGTCATAAACAGTAGATATTTTAAGATCTTCTGAAATTTCTTTAACTAGTTTAGTGTCAAAATGTAGAACTAGTCTTTTACCTCTTAGTAAATCAATTATTTGCTCTCTTCTCCCCTGTTGACTGAATTGCCTAAAACCGTTTTCTGTGAGCAGATGACCTAGGGATGTTTATCTCTTTAAAAATAACATTAGATTCAGAAAAAATGGCAGACATAATTGCGGTCTGAGGTTGTATTCCAATATCATACCTTGCTGCCACAATTGATTTTGATTCAATAAGCTCATCAGGAGTAAGTTCTAATAATTATTTTAGCCATTTTCTTTAATCTAAAAGCGTTTAATAAATATAGCTTTCATTTAAACTTGTTGTCGAGTTAATATGCCTCTGTTAATATTAAAGTTGTTCTGAAAATAAAGTAAATACTTGATTATAAATAAAAATTATTTTTAATAACGTAGTAGTTTATCATTTCTCTTTTTTTTCTTCGTAAGTTTTTCTTCAAATTCATCATCTGTTGAAGAGTCGGGTGTTTCAAATCCATCTAATTTTTTCATATATTTTGATATACAAATATCCTGGCTTCTTTGAGCACTATGAATCTCTTTTTGTTTTTCTATTGTTAGATATCTGAGTCTCCTCTTTTCAATTCTAGGACTGTAGCTGCATCATCTTTTTCCTCAATGAACATTTTCTTTTCCTTCATCTGGTCTTTAAAGAATTCTAGATCATTTTCAACTACTTCTAGATCTTATTAGTTTAATATTAAAAAGATTTTTTAATTTGAACTTAAATTCTTTTACTTGAATGTTATGTTTTGTATTATCTTTAAACTCAAGTGATTTCATGTTTAGCATTTTAGTGTGCTTTTTAATGAACTTCTTTAATGTGTCCCAGCCCAGATAGCACACATACGTTGATTAAACGTTAGAACAATGTTGCGCGTTGCGTTGGCCCAACATTGACCGCCAACGTTGTTTTTATAACATATCGGTTACAAATGCAACGTCACCAACAACCAAAAAACAACGTTGATCCAATGTTGTAGTTTGAGTCGGCATTGCGTAATAATTTACGTTGATTCAACATTGTATCTTATGTTGGCACAACGTTGTATTTAAAGTTGATTCTACGCATATATAATTGTATATATGTACTTATACATATATATTTCATCTAATTTAATGAATCAACATAGCTAATAATGTTTGGCATTGTTTGTCGTTTACACATAAACCGTTGCATCTGATTAAAGACTCATCACTCATGTTTGTTTTGCTTTGTGGCTTGATATTTTTTTATAGAAGAAAGAGGTTTTTGTATAAGAGAAAATATATTAGCAAAACATGTTTCCATAATCAATTGAAATATTTAGATGAAAAATAATTCTTATAAGTTATGCAAAATATATTTGTATATCTGCTTTTTCTCGATGCAAGCACAACGTTGATCCACTGTATATTATCCAACGTTATTCCAATATATATGAAGCAACATTGATCCAATGTATATGATCCAACGTAAATCCATACACATTGGATCAATGTAGGGTTGTACACATTTGGTCAACGTTGATCCCTATACATTGGATCAATGTTGGGTTTTGATTGGAAAATAACCAACTTTTACAATGTTTTTCCATACGTTGGACCAATATAATTTTCCTAACAATTTTTAATCACGCCGTTAATAAGGTTTTCATTATAATCAATATAAATACGATACAACTAACATTAGATCAACGTTGTATTTGCATCGGAGAAAATAGCCGACGTTAGCGTTGTATTTAAATACGTTGGCCCAACGTAAGTGCACTAGCTGGGTGAGTAAATAATATAAACAATTATTTTATCAATAACAGTTACAATTAAGTTAACAAAAACGAACTGAAAAAAATGTTCATTGTTTTAAAGGTTACTGATTTTAAACTTTCAATTGTCGACTAGATGAACCATAACATATAGGTATTTTCTTTTTCTACGAACCAAATCCCAAACATTTAGTCTTTTTTTTCTTTTCGGGAAACCCTATTGATCATTTCACAGAAAAATCAGCAAACTATTTGGCAAAAAAAAATCACATCGAAGATCTTTATTGACCTGTCAAAAGCATTTGATACGGTTGATCACAATATTCTACTTAAAATGGAAACATGGTGTAAAAAATCAATTTTAATAATAAACAATAGTTTTTTTTACAGATAGAAATAACATCTTATAACGATTAAAAGCTAGATGTGGTATATAAAAAGGTTCCGTGCATGATATTTCATGTGCATGATCTTACAAAAGTCTAAAATTTTTTTAAGTAATGTTTTCCGATGCTAAAATAAATTGACGTTGCTCATCATTTTACGTACAATAGCGGAAATCGCTAACATGCTTGATTTCTTTTTCTGCGTATCATTTGCTACTTCTAATTGTTTCACAAAATTTTATGCAGTGCGATAGTTTTGGAAAAACCCCAGCCATTCTTGATTATTTATTTGTTCTAATAAATCGAAAAGGTGCCAAGACCGTGGCGCAATTAATTTTGGTTTCCCAATTAAAAATATCTTTGGTCTTAGGGTGGAAAAAAAGTTTCTTTGCCATTATTATTCTGACAGTGAAGTCTGACAGTTTTTCATTAAATAAAAATAAAACAGCAAGCTCTTTGTTTAAATACCAAAGACGTTGAATAATCAACAAAATCATATCAGATGCAATACCTGAATCCTTTTCTTAATACCAGTCCATTCAAAAAAAACATTTGAAGTCACCGACTTGAGCAAATACGGAAATCCTTGAGCGGAAAAATTTCATCACATAAAAAAGACTAATAAACTTAGCAATGCGGTGGATCATAATTTGCTCATCATTGGACATGATAAAATTGCACCTGGTTTGTAAATTTTGTATGTTTTGTCCGCTGATAGTTTTTCCCCATGGTAGATAGTAATTAATTCAATTCAATTTCTGATTTGATGTCAGTAGGCCACTCAAAAAAAGTAATTAATATTAATTCTTGAATATTCGGCTTGGAAACGTTTAAAAATAGGTTCACCTGGACTCTTGCTATAACCTCGTAATGCGGTAAAAGCATGTTTGATGTGGGGCATGTTAAGATTACGGCAACATGCTAGCCAAAGCTTTTTAACTAAATTTCGATTAAAGTTGCTGCTCCTTTTTTATTGCTTGGGGAGTTGACTGTTTTATCAACGCATATACTAACAAGGTTATTTAAATTTTTCCAATCTTGCTTGAGTTGCTACTAAATCTTTAGGTGTTTTTATTGACGAAAATCTAAATTGGAATAAACTTATCGCCTATTTAAGTAGTAAAATATCTAAAAGTATCGGAATAATATACCGATCACGCCATTTATTGAAAAAGCCGCTACTCAAACAAATCTACTATAGCTTTGTTCAAAGTTATTTAAATTACGGTAATACAGCATGGGGTAGTACCTATAAAAGCAAACTAGAACCTCTCTATCGTAAACAGAAGCATGCTATACGAGTAATTAATTTTAAGAATAAAAACGAACACACAAAGCCTCTTTTTGAACAGATGTCTTTACTAACATTGTTTGAACTAAATATATATAATGTTCTAAGTCTTATGTATAATAGTAAAATGCAAAAAACTCCTTCAATTTTCTATAGTCTTTATAAACAAAAGCCCGAGTATAAATACCTGTTGCGCACTAATAGTACCCTTTTTGAGCCTTCATGCAAAACTAAGCTTGTGCAATTTAAAATTACTTATCGTGCTCCTCATATCTGGAATAAGTTTTTATTACTTAATCAAAATATTATTAACCTTGGAAACTTAAATGGCTTTAAAAAAACTATTAAAAAGAGTATTTTAAAGTACAAAAATTAACTTACTGATTTTTTCTAAATTTGTTCACTGCTAGCTTCTTATATAAACTCTTATTTTTTAATATACTTTAATATATATTTCAAACATTGCGTTAGCAATAAACGTGGTAATATTAAGAAAAAGTAACGATACATGTTTGTATAATTGTTATCTTACACTTTAATACAATTATAATGTAACAATTTAACGTAAAAATTTTGTAAATATTTTAATTTTTCTATATGTATATATATATATGTATGACAATGTAAAGCGGTTCTTGATGATAAGACCTTTTGGTCTTCTGCAAGTTTCCCGCGTTCTTCTTACAGTTCGTGTTATAGAGGTTTGTTTATTATTTATGTTTGCGATTTTTTTTTTTAAATATTTATATGTATACTCAATATTAACGAATCTTTATTATGTAATCACGAAAATGTATACTATGGAACAAAAAATACATAACAAAAAAAAAAAAAAAAAGTTTTACGCCTGCATCACATTGAATTTTACTTTTGAAACTTTAGTTAAAGGTAAACCAATAGTTTTCGGTCTGCAAACAAAAGTTAAGTTAATTTCTTTGAAAATAATAATAAAAAATATACATAGTATATAAATGAATACCCGTCATGAGATCCGCTTATATATATTGTTACACGTTCGTTATATTACACCACTGCACGTTCTTCATTGCGAGTTATGTCTAAATGCAAAGGCTATGAATCCTAGGGCAAAAAAGCCATTTTTAGTTTGTTTATCTCCCAGTCAGCTTTAATTGACAGAACTTTTTTCTGCCACGCAAATTGTCTTGACGATGCACAGTTGATACTGACATGGACATACCATTAAGTTTTTCTCCGCTTTTTCAGATGATAGTTGATTGAAATAGAAGCTGTTGGCGAACTGATAAACAAGATCGGTCTTCCACAGATGCTGTAACTTTTGAAAAAATCTTTGTTGATATTTTGAGGAACTTTGTTAAAAGCGTCTTCGTTTTCTTTGGAGGTAAAGGAGTAAACTCCGTATTTATTTGATCTTCTTATCACCACTATCAATTAATTCACTGGCTCTCGTTTTTTGATTTTTGGTTGACCTTCTTCGAAAATCCATGCTCAGTCTAGCTTCTTGGTGTTCTCAACATTTTGAAACACCTAGACTTATGCTATCTGGCAAGTGATATTTTCTGCTACGCAAGAAAATATTACTTGTATTTTGATCTTCATAAAATGCCCAATCTTACCATCAACTGCTTGTCGCGTTGGTTTGACATGGTTCTAAAAATATTTATAAAATTATTTATGTATTTTTATACATCAACCAAAAAAATAATACATAAACAAATAAAAATAACATAAATAATTTTAAATAAACATTAAAAAAAAATTAAAAGATCTTTTTCTAAGTTCTTCTAATATAAAAAAATTCAGTTAGAACCTTGTCAAAAATTAAAAGATCTTTTTCTAAGTTCTTCTAATATAAAAAAATTCAGTTAGAACCTTGTCAAATAAACGCGACGAACTGTTCATGTGCATTTACTACTGAAACGTCGCAAAGTTGTTCAAATTCATTACAAAATCTGACAATTTTTTCTTTTCTAGCTTTAACGTTTTGACTTGACTGCTCAATTATCTTTATTTTCACCTTTTTCTCCAATAATTTTGTAAGCAATTAAAGACAAGAGTTATCTGATTGAAACGATACTCCTTTCCCCAAACTTCCTTAAGCTCACCAAGAACAAGTTTAAAAACATCTCTTACAGAAGAGTTGCTTTTTTAAAAAAAAGTAAATGAGAGCATCTACCTAACACACGTTTTTTTGTTGGTAGGCGATTGAAGTTTCACAAGTTATTGGATTCAGGGTGACCAATTAATCAACCTTGGCAATTTTTTGGTTCATCATTATAATAAAATATTTGCCTATCAAATAAACTAGTTTTAAGATTATTTTAAAAATTTAATTTTTTCTAATTGATATCAACATCTAACTTTTTTTTTATGAGTTTATGAAATTTTATATAAGTACATATAGATGTTTATTTCGCCATGCAAACTATTTAATCACGCAACAACTTTTAGTGGTCAACCATGCTCAAAAATATATTTTGCATACGATGCACAGTGAACCTGATGTGAGCAAAACTCCACAAAACCAACTTGTATAGTAGAGTAATTTATTTTCTTAAATGTAATCTAGAGACCCCCAGAACTCTAAAGCTGATATAAATTTTTTCCTACTATAATTTTTAAACTCAGTATATCAATTTTACCACAAAAACTGCAATATTTTACCTTTTAAATATTGGTCACAATGAAAAAGCCATAGAAAAAAGAAATATAAGGCCAATAAGACAACTTTACAACATTTTAATTTCTAAACTTTCTAAATTTCTAATATCTATTAGTCCATATAAGTTTATATAAGCCCATTGACATCACATATTGAAAAATAAGAAATATGAAAATTTATTTTTTATCCATTCATTTTTTCAAAGTGATTTTCAATAAAACTCCTTTATATGCGCAACCTTTTTTTTTAACACTTACCTTTACACAAGCGGAAAAACACTAGGCTGCACATGTGATGAACTTTAAATTACACTCTCACATAAATTTAAAGCAAAATTTTTTGAGCTCAACTGAGCGAAGTAAGGGGCTAGGCTTTTTGTTATAAATGGTATCCAATCACACATTTTGCCTTAAAAAACTGAAGAAGATGCATAAAAAAAGGTTTTAGATTTTTAATCATTTAAATCCTGCTAAAACCTACTTTAAATAATACTTTTAATGTTGTTGTTGAAAGTTATGGAACATTCTATGACGACTATGTGACTTTCGTTTAATAGTATTTTTATTAGTAATTATTTTTGTTATGCTTAAGCGGTTTTTTACTGTACGTTGTTGTGGATAATTGTATTGTGTTAAATTTATGTGAATATGTAAAACAAGATGATTTAGGGAAAATGCAATGTATTATTTGTATTTATATATGCAAAGAGTTTTTATTTATTAAAAAGAAGAGTTTAATTTAGTGAATAAAATTGTGTTGAAAGCGAGAAAACTGCATTATCTAGTTGTTTTTTTTTAATGTCGTCAAAATAACTTTTCTAAAATGTCGTTTTCACTTAAAAAATTGTACTTTAAATGAATCAAATGTATTATTTGTGAAAAATAATCATTTCATACATTCTAATGTTAATGTTCTGCACTGAAACAACAAAGAGCACTACACAACGAAATTCTTCAGGACCCAGACAAACTGTGATCTTATGATGAAAATGCTTTGGAGCTACGATAATAAAGTGTCCAGAATGAGGAAGATTCAGTGAAAAATCAAAAAACTCCAATCAACCTGATGAAACTACCCAGAAGGTATTGGACGTCCAAAGACGACCGACGGTCGTTGAATAGACATCCAGACGTCCATTGGACGTCTGTTAAATGTCTTAGGACGTCCAATGCCCACTGGGTAAGAAGCTCTTGATCTACTAACGTATGACGTATGTCATCACCTAAATTCTTATTTATAAATACAAGTTTTATGTTAACAAAATTCAATTTTATTGTGCGTTATATGTTTAGATTCTCAATGTCAAAAAAAAATTAAGTACATAAAACAAATAAAAATAAAGAAAAAACCGCTTTGACAACCCATGACCACATCTAAAATGACTACCTGTGCAATCACAACCTTTCCTGAAGACCAAATATGTCCAGATTTAAATTCCCCGATTTCTATTACCTATATTTAGACATACAACATGTTCCATATAATTTAAGAACTATCGAGACATCCAATGACCACCCTTGACAACCCCTAAAATGATTTGTGGTGTAGTCATAACCACTCTAAACTTAAAATGGAGTCCGAAAATGAATTCCTTGGCCCCAAAAATCCCTATAAATGTATATTATATATTTATATTTAATATAGTTTTGCCATTTTTAGACAATTCTGGGCTACTGTGCAATGCAACAACTTCCTTCAAGGCATTAAGTCTATAGGAACAATTTTTTGTTAAAAAATATAATATATAAAATAAAACTTTATATTACGGCGACCTCTAGACATAAATCAATTTTTTATGAAAATTTGGCCGAATGTTTATCTGATAACCTCTATTATATACACCAAGTAACATGACATTAAATTAATTATTTTTAAGCAATCAAAGTTTAAAGTTGATAAAAGCGTGAAAAACATTGTTTTTTTAAGATGGTGACCTCTAAATAACATTTTAAAGTTGTGTTTTCTGCCCATTATTTACCCTGTTATGCAAAGAACGAGACCATTTTCAAAAAAATGCCGAGAATGAAACACCCTAGTAGTGCATCCATCAAACCTGAAGCTTTAGTTAGTAGATATCTACAAAAAAATATCTACTTTTTTCTATAAAACTGGCATGGTGGACTGCTCCGCTAAATACGAAAATTGTACTTTTCTTCAGAAAGCACCATACGTGTGAGCTCTTTCAGCTCAACTACTTGTACCCACCAGTTTTTTTGAAAAATTAAATCAAAAGTATATAGGTATAGTAAATAAATATAAGTTTTTTTTTTTGTCTAATAAAGAAAAATAGAACCAAACAAGAAAAATCACAATAGAATGAATTACTACATATTACATACTACATAAGTAACTATATACCCAGATATCTAATTACTGAGCAAACTTTTTCAGAGACTTACTGCTGCTAATGTTTCTGCAGAATTTGATACTTTCATGCTTTTAATTATAATGGAAAGTTTTTTCTGGAATACTGAATCTTCTTAAAATACTTTTTTTATGGGAAATGTCAAAAAAGTTTCAGCTAAAATTAGTAAAAAGGAAAACAAAAAATAAAAAATACTGTTTTCCAAAAAATGTTATAAAATTATATAAAACCCTATCTAAATATCTGCATCAAGATTATTTCATCATCATCATCATCATCATCATCATCATCATCATCATCATCATCATCATCATCATCATCATCATCATCATCATCATCATCATCATCATCATCATCATCATCATCATCATCATCATCATCATCGTCATCATCATTATCATTGTTATTGTTCCATGCCAATTTTAAAGTTTTGGCGGCCGTGGTGCAGTGGTTAGAGCGCTTGCTCAAGAATCAAAAGAACCCGGTTAAGGAAGAAGGAGTGATCTTCCTATTTAAAATGCTCTTCCGCGGTGCTCTGTGACAAGACCGTCAGGTCTTGTCACAGAGCACCGCGGAAAAGCATTTTAAATAGTAAATACACAGTTCAACTTTTTTGTTCAGAGTTGTTTCTGGTTGTATCAAATGTAACAGCATTCTGGCTGACTACACGGGTTTCAAAGTGGAGGGAGAAAAATGTCAGTTTTTTAAAAAAGTTCTTAATATCTAGAAACTTCTAAAAAAAAAAAAAATCTGATTTTCACCAGTTCCTGAAGAAACTGCTCGAACATCTAGCAAGTGAGACAACTTGGTAAATTAACTTATTTTATGATATCTTTGAGTTTTAATAATATTTTTTTCTTGGATATTTACTTTGCATATCTTTGTTTTAATGGTTTTAAAGGAATATAAATACCTGATGGTTATAGTATAAGGTATTTATAAAGCAATATTATAAATTTATTGATATAATTATTGATGTAATTATTTTACTATATCCAATGTAGTCAGACAAATCAATTCAGAATACAGTAAGTGCAGCTGCATTTTCAATGCTGTTGCACTAATAAATTCAAAATGTGTTTTAAACTTTTTATTGCAGTTTGCAGTAAAAAGTTTCAAAAAATAAATAGTTCAGAGGCAGATCTAATATTTGGTTGTGGTTCAAAACATATTGCTCAAAATGCACATAGTGACTCAAAACAAAGAAAGATGATTACAAGAGACTATTAATCTTATGTGATTTTAAAGAAATAAATTACTTATTTTATTTCTTCACTTTTCGTCAAATAAGTCAAAATGAAATAAAATAAAATGCTACCATTTTTATCCTGAAATTTTAAGTAGGATTCATAGAAGTGTTTATTTCTGAAAAAATGAGCATTCAATCTTGTTTATATTTCTCACTATACTACGCTGTAGTCATACAAAATGTTGTAACTCGTAAAATAGTGAAAGAAAGGTGAATGAAAATTTGGATGTACAAATGTGAACGGATATAACTTGTAAAAGTATATGATAGAACTTGCTTTTTGAGATAAGCCTAAAAGTTTATTTAACCAGAAGTTGTTATACAAGTACAACACATTTTTAAAAAAAGCCATACATATATTAAACATTGCACCTGGAGAAAGCTTTCTTTTTTTTTTTATTATTTTTTTTTATTGATGAAATTAGTATGATTTTTGACCAAGCACTTATTTTTTAATTATAAACGTTCCACTGTCGTAAGACTGGCTTAACTTACACGACTGATTTAAATCAATTTTAGTGTAGTTTAGAATACCATGATAAAATTTTTTCATACTACTATTTGATTGAAGGCTTGACAGTGCTTTTAAAGAAAATTTATTTTCTTGTGTCGAGTGTAAAAATTTTTGATTTCGTTTTCATTAATAGTATTCTTTTTTTTGTAAAAAATATAGTAAAATAGTGAAGAGGATAAAGCCTAAGTCCTAGACTTAACGCGACCACTCCAACTTTTGTTGTGTAAATGTCGTGTAATGTCATAACTTTATTTTTATTTTTTATGCTGATTTTTCTTTTTAAATTCTTAACAAATCATGTTACTTAAATACTTTGTGGCAATAAAAATGAAATATACCATATATATGTATAAAGGATTGGATTTTGATTCATTATATTTTCTTTTTTTAAATTTAATAACGTGAAAAATTATTTGGACATTGTCCCGTGTAGTGCAAAGAGACTTTCACTTTAAAACTCCGCTATAAAACTCCCCTTAATTTATGTAAAATAAACAACAAACAACGTGGAATGGCTGCAAAACTCTTGATTCAATCATTTTTTGTATTAGCTTTAGTAAGCAAATAATTTTTTCCCACTAAAATAAATTATTTCCTGAGCTTAAGTTGACTTTTTTTACTCTTGTCAACTATTCATCACTTTTTTTAATTACTTAGGTTTTGTTTCTAAAAAACAAGTCATTGATTAGAATTTATTCAGTTATTATAAATTTGTTATGATTTAAATTTTTTTAACTAATATTATAAGTATTAACTAAAATAATGATATTAAACTAAGATATATTAACTTATACATTATTATTAATATATTATATAAGTTAATTTAAGTTAACTAATAATGTTAATCAAACTATTTTAAATATTTTAAAATTATAAATATAAATATAACCAAATAAATTAAAACATAATGCATGTTTTGTAACATATAACAACAAATTATATGTTTTGCAAAGGAAAAACAAGTTATTTTTTGATTTAAGTGTAATTAAAAAAATACTCCATCTTTTCCGAATTAAATGTTCAAAATTTATTTTCAATAATTCTTTACGTTGAATGCAATCGGAACCGTATTTCGGAACAGAGGGAGTAGGTAAATTATTTAGATTCAAACAAAGACTCTTACGCGCGGTCGCGTGTTCACTAAATCCTTAATTACTTTTTTTGTGTTATTTAATACAGTAGGTTTTTTTTTTAATTTGCCTAAAACTTAACGATGCATTCAAACTATGCATTTTTGTTTTAACGTTAAATATGTATCCAAACAAAATTTTAAATAATAAACGCTTCTCCAAGTAATTAAATTTTTGACTTTTTAATATCGAGTTGAACAACCTTAAGCTTTTATGAATTTAACAGGTTTAACTATATTTTTTATTTCATCTGGATTCATTTGAGCTTAAATTTCTTGGAGCATGATCGAGTAATACAATCCGCTTCTAGTTAAAAAATTCTTTTGCTTTCTTTGACGTATACTGTCAAAGAAATATTATGCTTAGAGTCGTTGTCGCGTTGGAAGATAAATTATTTTCCCAATCTCAACTTTTTAACTTGATTGCATTGTATTCATTCAACTAATTTTTTTGTCTTACCTTAATTGATTTGAGCCCAAGTTTCTCGGAGCATGATCTTTAGCTCTTCTTTTCTTTTTAGAAATTGTGTAGCACTTTTTTTATAGTCCAACAGGAATTTGAATTGGATTTAGATCTGTACTTTGAGCCGAGCATTCAAGTAACTCAACCTGCTTCTGGATAAAAAAAAAACTTTTTTGCTTTCTTTGACGTATGCTTAGAGTCGTTGCCATGTTGGTTGATCAAAAGTGTTCCCAATTGCAAATTTGCAGTTGAGGCCAGAAGAATTTTATTGAGAACGTTGACATAAACCTTAGAGTAAAAAATTCCATCAATAAACCAATTTTTCTGTTTCATTACAAGTTATCATTTCCCAGACCATAACATTGCCTCTACCAAATTTTATTGTTCCTTAAATGCAACTGAGTGTTAATGTTAAACCTTTTTTTCTCAATACTTTTTGACCTCCATCTGACTTCACGAGATTAGCTTTGGCTCTTCAGTCCACAAACTTTTTTCTAGAATAATACCGGCATAATTACGTATTTTTTAGCAAATGCAAGTCTTTAGTCTTGATAGGTTTTTAGGAATGAATGGTTTCTTGCGTGGAGCTTTAAATCAGTTTCGAATATTCCATGCACTCAATTGTATTCAAAAAATTTTTCAAGAAGGTTTAACACTTTTGGTGCTGATAAAAATTATTAAAAACCTTTTTTTTTATAACCACTGTTGAATTTTTGTTTACAAATAACGTGTTCGGATAATTATTTTTCGTTGAGGTTTTAACACTCCTAAGGGAGTCGTTAAATTTTAACAACTTAAGTTAACTAACGTAGTTTTTTTCAGCCATTTAAAATCAAAATTAAATTTGCTTTCAGAATAATTATAATAGCCAGTGACGGATCCAGGAGAATGAGGGAATGCATCCCCCCCTCCCTAGAATCTGAAAGCCCTAAAATGTCTTAGAAATGGAAGACCTTTTTTTTTAGGAGACGTAAATGTGGTACAAAATAAAAAAATATTTCTAAATATTTTTCTATTTTGAATGCCTACTTAAAATGCTATAAACAATGCAAAGATTATTATTTAACTATTGTTATCAAATAGATTTTTTGAAAATAATTCTGATTTTAAGATTATTGACATTCGGTGATATATTATCGTTGGACGAGGACAATATAAAAGGTTTACAAAAATCTCATCAAGAACGAGTTTTTTTAAGACAAATAATATTTGTGGTGAGATTTTGAGTTAGATCGTGTTGTAATGACATCTTTCTATTTACGTTTGACTTTTTTTCAAGTTAGTGCTGGCGCTTTGTAGTTGAGTTTTCATTATGTAAGCTTTAACAACAGTTTCCATCATCTTTGCACCATATTTTAGTGTGTTTTTTTCTTATTGCAAGTAAAAAATGCAGAACAAAAATTCAAATGAAATAAGATACATATTTACATATCGGTAAAACATTGTTCTCGAAATTCAAAGTCAAATGTAAGATCGCCATGACATGTTTATATCGCCTGTTAGTTAAAGTTAGAAACTCAATTTGAACTTTGAGATTTTTAATTTTAATAGATACAATAGCAAATTTTTAAAAAACTTGTTAATGTATAAATGGGGTATTTTTCTTTATATATTGTTTTTCTTTGTTTCTTTAAAAACAAAATCAAAGTTTATACATTTATTATTTGTTTAAAAAAAAATTGAGGTTTATAATATATATTTGGTATTTACTTTATTAAGTAAGTGCGCACTTTATAAAATATTTTTAGTACTTACTTAAGCATAGTAATTCATAAAACAATAGAGGAAATGGTCATGCTGGAATATAAATAAACCGCAACAATAAGTTACGAAATATAAACAAAGTAAAATAACATTGATAACTTATTATATTTTTTAAACTATAAGTGATAATTATCTTTTGTATGTATGTATGTATGTATGTATGTATGTATGTATGTATGTATGTATGTATGTATGTATGTATGTATGTATGTATGTATGTATGTATGTATGTATGTATGTATGTATGTATGTATGTATGTATGTATGTATGTATGAATGTATGCGTGTACGTATGTATGTATGTACGTGTGTATGTTTGTATGTTTGTATGTTTGTATGTATAAATCCATATACAAAAGTCTCCATTTATAAAATTGCAGTTAAAAGAATAATAAAAACTCCCAAAAGGGTCAAATACCCTTTTTAAGTATTATAGTTTATGGATGCTTAATAAATCAAGAAAACTTTGTTGATTAAATATATCAACTTTATTTACCAATCAACTACAAGTATTATTTTGATGACATTTGTCAGATTTGTGTGTGTGTTTTTTTTTATTTTTAAAAAAATGACATGTATTTTTAACTCTAATATTTGATGAGGAGTGTGGGATAATAAATGCATAATTTAAGTAAATATTATATCATATATTTAATTTAAGTAAATATTGCGTAGAATGAAATATTTTAGCTATGATGTTTGAATAAAAATAACATTTAATATACAACTGAATATCTTTGTAGTCATTTAAAATCAGCCTATAGAACTAAAGAAATATTTATATAAAAAAATCTTTTAAACTTTTTATGTCGAAAAAAATTTTCTTATGGTTTTTTATGGAAAAATCCCGGTATATTAAATTGTATTTAGTTGCGTAACGCAATGAGGCCTTATTCGTTTTAAAACGCTCGAAAATAAATTTTTTTAATAAAAAAAAACAAAAGTTGCTGACAACCGTAAATATTTAACCTCCAGTATAATTTAAAAACAAATTAAAAAAAATACTATAAAGTCTTTAATAATTTAAATAAGTTTTATTTACAATAAAAATTAAAATATTTGAGAACTACTTTTAAAGAAAATTTTAACTCGTTGAGTTACTCTCATCGTCCCAATTTTCGTTCATTGACTCGATATCTGATAAAATTGTATCAACACTGCGCCTTTTGTTTTTTATTTCTATCTTTGTTTCTTCAGAATTCTGTGAGCAAAAAAAAAGGGAAATATTTATTGAAAAAAAATGTTTATTTAAAAATTATTTAGATTAAACATTTAGGTTTAAATTTAAATTTAATTTTATTTCATTTTATTTTTAGTTTCATAAAAATGTAAAAAGAAATATAAATTTTCATGTATTTTTGTTTACAAAGTTTTTGTCAAATCTTACGTCGTTGATAGTTAACGGAACAAAAGCATCTGATAGAAAAAAAAGTAATAAAATAAAAAAGGAAATTAAAATAAAAGTTTGGTGTGTGAAATATTCCGCTAACTGAACATGTAACAATGATAAATAATTTGTTTATTTTTAATTTAATTATTTTTTGTTTTATTTCATTTATTAATTATAAATTTTTAAAAATCTTATTTTGATAATAATAAGACAAATTAAAAATAAACCAAATAAGTAATATAAAGTTTATATATCATATTTTTAGCAGAAATATAGTTTATTAATTTATAAAATCAACGATAAAATGTCAAAAAACCTCGTGTTTAGTTTCAAATTTCATTGCTTTTAATAAAAAATGTTTAGATTTTAAAAAATGTCGAGAAAAAAAAGAAATATTAGGATAAGCATAATTTAACTAAAATTAATTTAATATTACTAAATAAATTTATATCAATGTGGATAGCAGAAAAGTAATGCTTAAGTTATTCTTAAGTATATAAGATATACACATTAATAACAATAGGTGGATGTAAATTGTTATAAAATCTTATTTACGCCAATTAATTAATTCGCACGTTAAGAAAAGAAATTTAATCTAAAAAAAAAGAAGAAAAAGTAAAGGAGTTAGTGTGAAAGAGTGACTCAATATACAATTAGATTATATTTATTTATTTTTTAAATGTATTACCTTTTTAGAATAGCATTTTCGCCACCGAACTCCTTTACACTTTGATGGAACTGCTGCTAATAAAGTATATATTTCCGAAAACACTAGCAGAGATACAAAAAAGACCACCATCATTTTTTTTGCATTCATTATCATATTTATTACTTTTATGTAATGTTCTTTTTAATTATTGTATTAAGTTTTATTCGTATTACGTCTTACTTTTCAGTAATCTCTTCACTTAAAGTATTTAAGCTTTAATTGTGCCACTCGTTCTAAATTTAAAACTCATTTGAAGATTATTTGCTAACTTTACTTTTTTTTTTTTAATCGTTTACTTTCTTTGCATCAGGAATGTCTTCTCGTTTTTTACTGTTCCGTCACAAAGTGCGCGCTAGAATTTTAAAGACAGCGTTGTGTTACATTGTAAACATAAGATTTAGCGCACCACTAGACACTCAAAGACTCGCGGTGTTTGGGTTTACTTGTGTAAACTAAATTAAAGTTCTTAACAGCCGATCATTTTACTTTTAAATACTTATAAAAATTAACTCCAATTATCCGACTGTCGCCGTCAACGAGTTTTTGTAAGAGAAAAAAAAAGCTTTTATTAAACCGGCAGAAAAATATTAAAAAATGTTTCCTCTTTATGTAATTTTTGGTATTTTGGTAAGAGTACAAGGGTCCTTATAGCTTTATATATAGAAAAAACAAAGCGTATTTTCTTTCATAGCAAAAAAGGTATTGATTTTTCAAGAGACTAATACCGTTTAACAATACTATTGTTTGCTAACGATACAATGATTGTATAATAACATGTGGTTAAAAAAGAGTTCTCGAATGCCAGAAATGTATTTTTAAAAATTATTTTGCTACAGGTTTTTTCTTCAATAACCAGTTTTCAAATAAAGCGCCAACTTAAAAGTTTTTCCAAAGAATAACATAATTACTTAATTGTCAATACAACAAGTCGGGCAACTATATAAGAAATAAATGACACAAGTCATTCTGTTCTTATTTCTTTAAATGACTTGTACCGAGTTGTCTTTCTAAGAAATAGATAAAGAAAAGCCGAGATGCGTTACTTTAATACATGATCAAAGAGTAATTACTTAACTGTCAATACAAGAAATCGGGCATCTACACAAAAAAGAATGACGTAACATTAAAGGCATTACATATGCTATGCAAAATTCTTTGATTTGCATAATGCGCAAGATTTTGATCGTTTTATCAATAAAATATCATAAAATTATCATCATTTAATCATCATCATTTTAAGCCTCATAAGTGAAGTGAACATGCAATTTAGACTATGCAAAAAGTATATATATATATTTTAATTGATAAAAAGTAGGATATTAAATGGGAACACAATACGCACACACACACACACACACACACACACACACACACACACACACACACACACACACACACATATGTGTAATATATATATATATATATATATATATATATATATATATATATATATATATATATATACATATATATATATATATATATATATATATATATATATATATATATATAATACATAATATATATATAACTATATACATATATATTATATATATATAATATATATATACATACATATATATATATATATATATATATATATATATATATATATATATATATATATATATATATTATATAATATATATATATATATACATATTATATATATATAATATATAAATATATATATATATATTATGTATTTTATATATATATATATATATATATATATGTATATATATATATATATATATATATATATATATATATATATATATATATATATATATATATCTGGGCCGTAGGATCAAAAATTATAGGGGAGGGGAGGGGGCAGTACTACCCTGGTTTCAAGGGCCTACTTTTTTTTTTTTTCCAGTCAATTTCTTCAAAATTTTTGATTTAAAAACTTATTGGGGGCAAATGCCCCTGCTGCCCACCCGGTTCCTACGGGCCATTATACAATATGTTATATATATATATATATATATATATATATATATATATATATATAATATGTATTTATATATATATATATATATAATATGTAATACATTTATATAAAATATGTAATATATTTATATAAAATATGTAATATATATGACATGTTTACTTAACAAAGGTTCTTCATGTTCTTCATGTTAAATAGCACATACGTAGGTGTCCGTACATCTCATATGACAGCCGCCCAACAGCATTTTGTTGCGCATTGTATTACCATTATAGTCCCATACTTTTTATCAGTTAAATATTTTGTCATGCAATTTGTAGTTTAGTAGATGTTTTACTTGCACAATTGGGCACATTGTAAAACATTTAAGCAGTAATAATAAGTAGGGTTAGTTAAGTATAAGGGGAAATTAGCTTGCCCTTATGCTTAACTAACCCTGCTCTGTTCTATATGCTTTTAGCTTTCTATTCTTTTTTATTTTTCCCTATCTTTGAAATTTTATGTAATCTTTTATCTTGATTTACATGACCACACTTGTGAACAAAAGAAGTAAACAAGTTTTCACGGGATTATTGAGTGACTAAAAGGCAAATAAGAGAGAATTATCTACAATACCTCTAATGTTTCAAAGTATGAAAAAAAAGTCATTAATTTAACTGTATATTATAGGTTGGTATTATTCAAATATAAATGCTTCAAATATAAATTGGCTTTCAAATAATTCAAATATAAATTGGCTTTATTCAAATATTAAATACAAAACAAATATAAATGCTTTAAATAAATACAAATCAAATATAAATGCTTCAAATATAAATTGGCTCTTAAAAACTCAAATATAAATTGACTTTATTCAAATATAAATACAAAACATTTTCCAATCATTTACTACATTACAGCATAAACTTGAATTGAATATTTGCACCAAATGTAAATAATTGACAGGCCCATTGCCAGGCTCCTCAAATTTTTTCTGTGGTCTTTTAATAGAAATAATAATTTTTTAATAGAATGATTTAAACCTGTTTGTTGTTTGAAATGTCTTAGCCACAGGTTTTGCATAACAACCGCCTGAAACTTCTTGCGATGAAGATTGTGACAAAGCTACCAATACCTGTTTTTTTTAAACTTTGTATACTATATTCTTAAAAAAAAAAAGGACAAACACTTTTATTCATAAATACAAAGTTGTCAAGTTGTAGGATAGTTGTAAATTAATTGTAGATTGTTGGGTATGGGAATTCTAAAAAACATACCGCACTTATCCCTTACCTCATATTGATTAGAAGTTGTTAAAAACTTTAATTTAGTTTTGTTTTAACTAAAGTTGAAAAAAAAAAAAAAATGAAAATCTGGATAGAATATCTCTATGTTATTTTGGTAGTGGCGTCCCTTGCTTTCCTCTAATATTTGAATATCAAAAAAATATGAAAAATTTTCTAGAATATGTCTTTTTAACATTTTATTTCCATTTTAGTTCCAAATGTCGCAAAAAATTTTTGGTAAGTCATATAGTTTGTGAGTCTTTAGAAAAACATTTTTGGAAAAATCTTTTTAACATACACTGCGAAAACAAAACAAAACAGCTTAATCATAAAAATATAAAGTGAAAATTTTTCCGAATTCTCAAGCCAAATGATGCATTAGTTATAATTAAAAAAATATATATTTAATTGACTTATATTTAAATGTAAAAATTTTTTGAGCGTAGTTAAAAGTACAAACTTTTTTAGTTTTTTTAACTTCAGTTTTTAACATGCGCAGACTTCGATAATTTTCACAGACAATGGACCGGAAAAGTATATATTTTCACTATACAATAATTGATTGAACTCTCTGTTAATATATTTATTGAGGTCCTTTATAAGGGTTTGCATAATATTATCTGCAGGAGACCTCAAAATGATTCCTCCTTGGGGAAGGTCTCATTGTATACATAAAAACTATATAAAGCTCATATTAAAAAACACCAACTTTGTTACTGTGACAATGTTTTATTGTTTAACCGATTTTTTTTTTTTTTTTTTTTTTGTAATGAGATTACCGCGTCAAAAATCATTATAGTTTTTTTTTTTTATTTGTTTTATTCTCATAAGAATTACAAATTCAAATACACTTGTATCATTAAAAAAAATTCCTTGAATTGCAAATAGAATTAAAAGCAAACGGGGGAAAATAAATAAAAAAAAATTAGATTTTTTTTTTACTTCTTTCATTGATTATATACAAAACAACAACAAAATTTAAACAGAAAAAGACAATAACAAATAAGTTTTTCAAATTGAGCAATCAAATAATAAAAATTTTGTATTGCAAAGTGTGTTTATAAACAAGGCATTTAAGACTTATCAAATGTTCGAAGACAAATTAAGTCCTTAATCCAACCAGACGACAAAAAGGGGACGTTTAGGATGTACTTACATGTTTTGTTTTAAAAACATAGTTTTTGTGCTGTTTGTTAAAATATTGTTTCCTTAGACGTTTCGATGAATCTGTCACCAGATTATGCAGTTTTAAATCTTAATCTAGCTATAAATATACATGATAACTAAAATTTATTTCATTACCCAGCCTTTTAATTGATTTTAATCGTCTCCGGCTACAATTTTAATTTTCTTATGAATGAAAAACCTGACGTAACGGAATTTGTTAGATGTTTGCATTTTATATTTTAGAAAATTTATTAATAGAAATAATTACTATGTTTGACATCATTTGACATAGCAAAAGAAAAAAACAGAAAAACATTAAATCAACCTAAATTTGAGAAAGAAAATTGGATGGAAATATTTAAGTTTGAAGTTAGGGTTATGAATCCCGCAGTTTTTAGTCCCAATCCCAAAATCCCGAAGTCGAGCACATATTCCCGGGATTTCATTTTGTAAACTTAACGAAATTTTTTTTTTAAAAAAAAAAAAAACAACAAAAAAAAAAAACTTTTTCAGTTAAATATTTATAAAAATATATATTTCTTCTGTTGAGATTTGATTGCTTTCAAATATAGACTCTGTAACATTTTGTTTTCTTTTGGTTGCAATCAATTTCGAACTTTACGAAATTGAAATTTTCTTAAATTGTTTTGTAATTGAACAAAAGTAAATTAAGGCAAGCTATTGACGAACTACGTAGTTTTTTCTGATACTTTATGGGTTGCTACTGATAAAGTTGCCCTACAAGGTTTGTCATTTTTCGGCAAATTTTAGAAAGATCATATTTTAAATTTCTTTATATAGAAATTAAAAGTATTTTTTATAAAAAAAGAACTTTTTTTATAAAAATTTTTAATTTATAAAAATTCTGCTATGTATTTCAAGGTATATACTGGTTTAAAAGGAAAGCCTCAGTGTAATGCGTATTTGCCCGCATACTTTTTAAGATTTTTGTCATACCGAATATGTTATTTTTGTATTTTAAACCTTCAGTCGATGTATGTTCTGTAGATGCAGTAGTGGTGAAGTGGTAGAGGGCTCGCTTCATAAGCGAGAGGTTCTGAGTTCGATTCCCGCCACGTCCCTGGTTGTACCGCGCTCAACTTGTTTCTCTGCGTAGCGGCCTTGTTCGTCAAGGTTCGTGTTTCGGAGTTAGAGAGTTGAGAGAGGGTTATAGCTACAAGTAGCCTCCTCATCTGTAGTGGCCTTCTCGGCCTTGGGGAGGTGAATTATATATATAAAAAAAAGATCCCGCAATAGCTGTTTTAGTATGATGTCGGCAATGACGTTTCATGCAAGGCTAAAAGCGCATTTACTTTTTAATAAAAAACACCGCAATGTCCTCCATATTTACGTTTTGAATAAACCAATTAACTATTTTTTATAAGATATTAGTAGAAATTACCTACCTAAAGTTGAACCTATAGTTTTATCTAATAATAAGATTAAAATCGTATCTTTTATCATTAATGCACCAAGTAAAAACAACAGTTAGGATTTTTTGCCTTTGAGATGCTGATTTGTTTACAGCCGGTGTTTGCATAATTTTTATGTTAAAAACATGCTGTTCATGCAGTAGTGGAATAGTGGTAGAGCGCTTGCTTTATAAGCGAAAAGTTCTGTGTTCGATCCCACGTCCTTGGTAGTACCGGGCTTAACTTGTTTTTTTGTCCACGCAGCGACCTTTTTTCGCCAAGGTTAGTGTTTCGAATAAAAGAGTTAGGAGAAGATTGTAACCACAATAAAGTAGCCTCTTCGACTGTAGTGACCCTCTCGGTCTTGGTGAGGCGTGCAGATATAAGTAAGACCATTCAGTATATGCAGAATAATAAAACTGACGTCGAGTCCAAATCAAAGCTAATAGTAGTTCCGTTTTTTATAAAATACTGCAACTTAATAGTTGAGTTATTTGAGTTATTTTTTGTCATTAATCTGTGAAGTATCATTTTTAAGCGTTTTAAATCTTAAGTTTCGCTAAGGACTTCCTACTAATAGACTAAAGTCGATTTAGTCGAGTAAAAATCTTAAAGTCATTATACCTTTTCATTTGATTTAACTTTTCAATTTTTAATGTTTGCTCCAATTAGGAGAAAAAATTAAAGCGGCAAAAATTAGGAGCAAAAATTAGAGCGGCAAATTGCCGCTCCAAGCTGGCTCGAGATCTTAGACCAAAATTAAGTTATGAAGTTCCAAAATATAATTGAAATGACTTTATTAAATAAATATAATTGAAATGACTTTATTGATATATAGCAAATATTTAAGTATAAAGGTCCCTGAATCATTAGGGTCTGGAAACTTTTTTTTTTTTTAATTTTATTTTGCTGCTTATATAAACTACAATTCCTTTTCACAAAAAATAAAAAATAATTACAATTGTATTAATAATAAACAGACTCAGGGGGTCAAACAGGGGCTCAAAGAAGATATGGATGGCAAAATACCAACCTAATCTTTTCATAGAGCCCTTACAAAATACCAAAATACCAAAAAATACCAATTCCGATTCCGATTCTTTACCGATTCCGATTCTTTTGTGTTTTTTATTATTTTGATTTAACTGATAGTGTTTATAGTTAACTTAATACTTACACAGACTTTAAAAATAAAAACATTGAAGTCAGTTATATGTACAGAAAAAGGGCTAATAACACCGCGGCTCTAGGGAACACTCCCTCCCCACTCCTTTTTATCGAAAACTTTTTTTTTTTAAGAAATTAACCTCAAAAATGAGGATTTTTTTTACGAAATAAGGGAGTGTGAATTTCCTAACCAAACTCCCTCCCCCTACTCTAAAAACCGTGAAATGATAGCAACTTAACTAATATCATATAAATAAATAACAAATAATATACAGAATATTTGTATAATTTTATTATTAATAAGAAACAAATAATATAGTCATAAGTAATGGATAGTGATCAGATAAACAGAATGTTGTTGCTTTTCATAAATCTGATATCAAAAATCAGAAACAGGATAAAGCTAGTATTATCGATTTTGATATATGCGCGGATAGCTCTACTGCAGTACCATCTTCTAAATCCAGTCCTAAACCTGTTTGTGATACCTACGACCATGCCAAGGGAACCTCAATCTACTACACTCACATCCGTATTTACAAGTCTCCGGCCTGAGGATGCGGAGATCATTACTAGAAGCTCTTATTATACACTTAGTTCTGTAAAAATGAAGCCTAGATCTTCATCTCCTAAACAACCAACAATACACCAAGTGTTTGCGAATACCAGGCCTTTTACATCTACAGATCCGAAGGCAATAAAAATTACAAGGCTTATTGCAGAAATGGTATGCACAGATAACCAACCTGTTAGTATAGTAGAAAATCCTGGTTTCAAAAGGTTACTGCAGTTTTTGGAGCCAAGGTATACAATACAAGCAGAAAATATTTCTCGAATATTGAAATTCCTAACATTTATTAGAAGGTATCAAGTAAAATTTGTTTCTTGGCAAAGAAAACTGATCATGTTAGTAGAAACTACCGACATGTGGAGCTCCACAGCTAATGTTGATTACATGAGCCTAACAGCACACTTCCTCACAGAAGATATGAAACGAAGTTACATTTGTCTTGACGTGGTACCTTTTCCTTACAAGTTCTACACTGCAGATAATCTTGTTAAATTTATGAATGAATCACTTGAGCATATTGCAGAGTAAGTGTTATTTAGATCGATCGCAAAATAGTCCCATACCTCTCTTTTCTTACGTTTTGGCATGATAATGAAACTATATTCTGAAATAAAAACAGCATTTATAATAACAAAAAATAATAATACAAACAATAATAGTTATAATAAAACAAGCAAATAAGATTATTACAATAATACTTATCGCCGGTTCAAATATCAATTGAAATTCTGTGGCAGTATTTTGCGTATTTGCAATGTTTACTTTTGCTAAGGTTTTCCTTCACAGTTTACTTAACTTCAACAATGAAATTAGGCGCTAAAGTGAAAATTTAACGTAAACTAAACAAAAGAAAATCACAACGGCAATCACCCAGTGGGCACCAGACTAAAAAAAACCCGTCTTTTTAACGTTCAAAAGGCGTCCAAAACGTTCAAAAAACGTCTTTTTTATTTCCCGTGCCCACTGGGGAGTGTATATCTTATTTCAATTATCAAGAAAGTATTAATAAAAGAAGTGAAGTTGTTAAAAAGTCATTTCAGAAAGAATCGGAATTGTTAAAAAAAGGTAGAGAACCGCGGTTCTTACGATTCCTTGAGAATCGCTGGAATCGGGAGAATCGGAATCGGATTCGGCCCATCTTAATTATAACAATAATAGTAAAATATATTCAATAAATCAAGTAGAAAATTAAACAAAAAAAAAAAGTAATAAAAAAGAAGATTTTAAAAGACATCATTAGAGTTTAATATATAATTAAATAAAAACTTCTATTATGGATGTAACTTTTTATTTTTTGAATTACAATATTTCAAGAGAGTATAGAAACTCTCGTTTGCATGTATATATATATATATATATATATATATATATATATATATATATATATATATATATATATATATATATATATATATATATATATATATATATAAATATCATACTTGATAACGAGGGTATCTATACTCCCTTGAAATAATGAATAAAAGTTAATTCAAAAGATAAACAGTTACATCCATAGTTAAAGTTTTTATTTAATTAAAAAAGAAGGTATAATATTTAAAAATAAAAATAAAGAAAAAAAGAAAATAAGCCAATTAAAAGTACAAACACCCTCAATAAGTCAAAAAAAAAGGCATAAAATTTTTAAAATGCATATAGTGAATAACGAATATATATATATATATATATGTATGTATATATATAGAGTCCCCAATTGTCAAAAAAATAAACATTTAAAAATACAAATCTGTCAGAAAAAAGAAATACGTCTTTTTGCATATTCTTTGCAAAATTATCATTTGCGCGACAATGCATGTGTATTAAATGAAACTTTTGTCAACTGTTCGGTGTTTTGTGACTCTGACTCATTTTTATACATCAATTAGTAATTTTAACTAATAATATTTGAACTTTGGTGCCTAAAAATGGGAAAAACTAAAGATATATCAAACAAAAAAATTATAGTAATATCTGCTTCATTTTGAAATATTAATGAAAATATTAATGAAAATGAAATATTAATCTCCCAATTTGAAATATTAATGGATAATTCTTTTTTTTGTTATACAAAGGAAAGAAGATAAATATAACCCAGACTGTGTTATGGAGACAGTAAAACACCCTCTAAAGGTGGTAGTGTGATCGGTTGTAAGTGGTAAGGGCAGTAGCCTTCTTTATATAGTTGAAGGGATGAAAATCCAGGATAAATATAAAAAAGTATTAGCTACCAAATTATTTCCTCAGCTACATGATTGGTTTCCTGATGCATACAAATGCACCTTTATGCATGATTCTGCCCAATGCCATAAAGCTAAATCAGTGACAAGATATCTAGAGTCAAAAAATGTTGCTGTTTTACCATGGCCTGGCTATTCTCCCTACTTAAACCTAATAGAGAACGCCTGGGAATATAATGATCAGAAATTAAAAGCAAATGTAAAGAATTGCATCTAAAGTATGCCAAGAAGGATACAAGCAGTAAATGATGCAAAAGGCGCCCCAACGATATACTAAAAAATATTTTGTATTATGAGTTTTTATAAATAAATGCTTAAAAATAGTTAGTGTTTAAATAAGTGTTTTACTTTTTAAAAAAATATATTGATTTAAGCTAGTAGCACTAATATTTATATAAAAATTTAACATAAGAATACGTAAAAAAGCTTATAATGATTAATATGATATTTTTGCAAGTGTAACTAATAATTTGGCCGTCCACTGTATGTAAGCTTTAGACTGTGAATTTATGGCGAATTCGATACATGATATTAATGGTTTTACTAATTTTTGATTGTATATATTTCATATGTGGGAGCCATGATAAATGATCATCCACTATAACTCCTGAAAACACTACCCAGGCGGGATTTTTACGTTCCAAAAACGTTTTAAAGACGTTCAATCAGAACGTTTAGATGTGGTTCTTTTTAGGTATACAGATGAAATTACCGAAAACGTTCCCAAGAGGCGTTCAAAAGACGTCCGTTTTGGACATTCAAAAGACGTCCGATTCAGATTTTAAAAGACGTCCGATTCGGACGTTCAAAAGACGTCTGATTTAAACATTTTTAAATGGTTCATATTTAGTACCCAGATGAAATTACCGAAGACATTTTTAAAGACGTACAAAAAACGTTCGGAAAGGACGTTTAAAAGACGTACGCACGGGACGTTCAAAAGTACATTTAGTACCACTGTAATATTATAGTATAATTAACAAAGATTTCCAGTCATAAAATAATTTATTTAAAATAAAAGAATAGCAAGGTGTCTAAACAAAACTAAAACTTGCTATTCTTTCTTTTCTTGTTTTTCCAATGCACCCTTGAATTTCAATGTTGCTTTTAGAGTTCAGTGAGTTCAAGAATAGCAAGAGGTGTCTAAACACCTATTGCTATTCTTTCTTTTCATGTTTTTCCAATGCACCCTTGAATTTCAATGTTGCTGGATTCAGTTATCGATTCTAAAATTAATACAAGTTATTAGTAAAAACTTTTACAAATTTTATAAACAATTTATTTAAAAGTAGGAGACACCTAAATTGGAACACTAAGGGAATAAACAGCATTTTACAGCAGATGACAAATCTATGGTAATTTATTTAATCACTATAGACATTCAACCTTACGAATTAGTAGGATTAGTTAGTCTACTGATTGTTATAATCATCCATAAATACTCTGCTAATCAGTAAATACCATGTGGAATCAATAGTCATTACACAAACTTAGATTACCTAAAAAAAACCTGACAAAGTTCAAAGAGATTTTTTCATTTTTTCTCAACTTAGAAAACATAAAAAGCAAAATGATTTACTAATTGAATGCAAAGTATAAGTAGATGACATTTTATTTTGGAAATAAAATCAAACTATGCAATTAAGGATCTGCTCCAACTAATACAAATCTACCCTATTTATAAAATTAAAGTGGTATTTGATAGATATGAACTTATTCTAATAAATTGATATATAGATTTATATATATAGTTAAATATATTTCATATTTATTATTCTTGCTTATTATAGTCTTGTTTATTAATCGAGTCTTGAACTTTTTTTAACAAAGTTATACAATAAAATGAAAGTGATTAACATATTTTATGAAACTTAAGTTTACCATGTGCATTCATACAAGCATAAACAATAATTGATAAAATTACTAAACTGTCAAAAGTACATAGAAGCATACTTTGCTTGTATACCTAACATATATATATTACAAAATTAAAAAAAATAAAAATCTTCATATACAACAAATATCATCAATCAAATTGTTAGTCATAAACTTAAAAAAAAGAAGAGATAGATAAAATTACTTTTATGTGTTAACCTATTTTCAAATTTTTATTGATTTGGGAACAATGTAGTTACTTTAGCATATCAAAAGCAAGTTATCTAGGGTAATGAAAAATGTATCAAGGACAAAAAATGTAAACACTTACCAAATTGTGACTTATGTATGAAGGACTTATGTATAAATCTTTAATGGTATCTCCATACTCAAGCAGAAAGCATTGTTTACTTACGATGTATTTATTATTGGTCATGTAGCATGAATCAAAGCACAAAAACATAGCAAGATGTGGTAGTTTTGTCATGGAAGATAGTTCGCTTCATAATTGAAAACCACCAGTAACGTTCTTGCATCTTTAGGCAAATTCAACCTGTATGGCTGTAAAATACACAATAGTTCATTGATGGAAGAACGCAACCACTTGTTATGGGCCGCACAAGCAGCTAATTGTGTTGACAATGATGAGAGATCTTTTGTAAAATACGCATCAACAGGATGAATTAAAGAACTATAAACAAACAATTCCTCATCCTCACTTAAACCACATAAATCTAAACAAAAAAATTCTTTAAATTTTTCTTGACTCTGAAGCTGGATTGTTTCAAGCCTAATACGATTGCTATCAACCAGCAATGGTCTACAGATTAGTGGTTTTTATCCTACTAACTATTATTTTCTCAATACTCATGACCTTTGATAGCCAACAGCTACTGGATCAGACTCTAAACTATCTAGAGACTAATTAAGTACCAGGTTAAGTTAACTCAAAGAATGTAAAAGACATTAAAATAAAAATTCTCAGAGTATGAAAAAATATATTTAAAAATACATTTTAATAAATTTATTATTAATTTATTATTTTTTTTACATTTAAAAACACTTTTTTAACACTAAAAAGTATGTTGTACACTTATTCTTAATTTTTTATTATTTCTTAGTAAAGACTTAGTTATGTTACTGTGTTAATTTTTTTGATACATGTTTTGTTGAAAATAAATAATGGATGGTTTAAATAAACAGGGTATATTTTACCAGCCAGATTTTGCTAAGAACAGATTAATCGGTATCGGTGCCAAAATGGCATGCCGATCTCATTGGTATCTTGGATGGATGGTCAATCCCATTGGACGACGTGATTTCCTAGTTAGAGATAATGGACCAATAAACAAAGACAAGACAACATCTACAATTAACATTTTATTAAAAAATTCATATGTAATTATGTACCCTAACTATCCAGATCATATCTGGAATCAGCAAATACCAAATCAAAAAATTTAAAATCCATAATCGACAGAAAAATGCCAATCGGTTATGCCCTAACTTAAACCATCCAACCATTAAAAAAATACAAGCAGGGTTCTAGCTCAGAACTTCAAATTTTGCAGGAGGTACAAAAAAATTGTTTTTATAAGTTTAATTTTATATTATTTTAATCTTTTTTATTATTTTACATTATTATTTCAAAATTCCTATAAATGCCTAAGTACTATACTTTAATGATATGAGTAAAGTTAATTAAAACAATCTAAAATCTCTAAAATATAGTAACGTTCCTTTTTCAGAATAACCTCTTCAAATTTTATATTTCAAATATGAAAACCTCTCTATATAATAAAAAATTAGAATAAATGTTATACAGCAGCCAATAGTTATTAATTTAAATCATTACTTTTTCTTATTATCACAGCATTTATTTAAAAACAATAAGTAAAAATAATACTTAATTCAATATCACAGATTGATAAAAGATCACTCAACTGAATTTGGTTTATTTCTCCATGATAACTTGAGCCTAAAGAAAACTAAATTTATTAAAGAAATTCCACAAAAACAAATTAAAAATTACCCATATTATTATCAAATAAGCCAATAATATACTTAGGATATATTTAACGTTAAGTATAATGAGTTAAGTATAAGTTGAGTAGTTTTGTAGAAAAATCTGATTATTAAAGATGACACAACTGTAAATAAAGTAAATTGTACTTGATATCACATTCCCATAAACAATAAAAAAAGTCTTTAAATAATTTTAGGTTCAAATGTGTGAAAAATGGCCAGAAAAAAGAATAATAGAAAGAAAAACTAACTTCTCAAATGTGATTCAAAACCTATTTTCTTCTGCTACATCACGAACTCTTTGGTTAACTAACCGCCATCTTTTTAAATCATCTATTTAAAAGGTATATACAAAAGTTTTTTTACTAATTTTTAATTGGCATTGCATAAATATAATAAGAATAAAATTAAAGACTAACAAATATAAAGTAACGTTAATATTTAAGAGATTTGAATATATATATATATATATATATATATATATATATATATATATATATATATATATATATATATATATACATACTTATATATATAAACTACGTGAGTGTAGTCTACAAATAGAGTGCTAAATGCTTTTAAAGCACAGCGCAATAATAAATTAGTAAGAACACTCATCTAATTTTTTGGACAGCTTGTTTCTCCATCAGTAGGTTCATCAGAAAGCTTCCTGATGAACCTACTGATGGAGAAACAACTTGTCAATGAAAATTAAATAAGAGTTTTTACTAACTTATATATATATATGTGTGTGTGTGGGTATATATATATATATATATATATATATATATATATATATATATATATATATAAATATATATATAAATATATAGTGGAATAAGGTATGCGAAGCAATAAATTATTTTCGAAAAAGATTTATTTCCTTTAAAAAAATATAACTTTATAATTAAAAATATGATAAATAGCATTAGAGGCTTTTTATTATTTTCATCACTAGTGTTGTGGTAAAATAGGAAAAGGCCTCTAATGCTAAAATTGATAAATATATCATTTATTTAATTAAATTTCATATTTTTAAAGAAACAAAACTTTTTCAACATTGTTTTTTTCGCTTAGCATGCCTTTTTCCTTTATATTGTTCAATATTAAATTACTTGTTTGCCGACCTTGTAATTAAAGAAAGTTAAACTTCGTAGAACAATTAAATCCATCTTGAACAGAATTGTTATTTTTATACATTATTAACCATGTTGTAGTATAGAATATATGTTATATGCTGTGTATCCAATATATCTTATATCACAATATGTATTATACATTGTATGTTACATGGTTACAATGTATTAAAAACAATTCTGTTAAAGATGGATGTAATTGTTCTACTAAGTTTATCTTTTTAAAAAATAATACAACTTACCTGGTGTTATTCTTCAGAAACTAGAGTATTTCAGTTTTTTTAAACCTTTAGACTACACATTTTCAAATTAACTATTTATAGACTAAGTCTATAAATTAGTTAAAAAATAAGTTTATTTAAAAATGGTCTAAGTCTAAGACTTTCTGATTTTCCTTCTATGCCCACGATATCCACAAATGCTTGATAATTAAAATAATAATAATCTTTTTAATGATGCTTTTTTCATTTTCATAAAAATAAAAGGACCATTTGAGATGCCATATGGTAATAATTAATTCCTTGTAGTATTTGTTCTTTGGCTAAAATTAAATACAAACTGCATCATGAACCATTTTTATTACATGTGGCTAAGTCTTATAAGACCTGTGACATGTGACTTGTGACATGTGACTTGTGAGTTGTGACATGTGACCTGTGACTTGTGACATGTGACTAAGTCTTATAAGACTTAGCAACACGCAGTGCAACTTGCTAAACTTTAGCCACATCATTATTTGGCTGTTGAAAATGATTCCTAACATAATTTCATAATCTAATAATTTCTTATATGTTAGCATATGACTAAGTTATAATACAACTTGATAAACAATTTCATGGTGGCAAAAACATTGATATTAAAAACGAAAGTTTTTACACTTTAAAAACGAAAGTTTTTACACTTTTTTTACAATTACACTGAAGTAAAAAAACAAATGAGATTTACTATCGTATTTTATTTTAGTCTAAACGGGTGGATAAACAAAATCTGTACATTCAAAATACGTCTTTATGGGACATTTAAAAAACGATTTCTTTGAGTTCTGTTTGTCCAAATTTATTTCAAAAAATTTGATGCTTGGTGCTAACAAGACAAAAAAAGACATCTTTTGGACGTATTTTTGGGACGAAGTACAAACGCTTCCACCTCGAGGTAAGATCGTTCATGAAGGACGCAAAAACGACGTCTTTTGAACGTTTTACCGGGACAGACTGAGTCTCGTACATAAAAGACCTAAAAAAGACGTCTTCGGAGCGTCTAAAGTCCGACAATGCCGGCTGGGTATAGTATCTTGTTTTTTAATTTGTTTATCATTTATAATAAGTTTTGGCAGTTTTAGAGGAAGATTTTAGAAATCATTAACATAAATTAAAGATAAGAGCGGTCCTAGGATCGATCCTTGAGGCACTTCACACAGAATTTTCAGTATTCCGGATTTCTTGTTTTGAACATATTGTTTTCTATTAGATTGATAACTTTTTATCCAATGTTATAATTTATTGCATACCCGTACTATTTTAGTTTTTCTAACAGAATAAAGTGATTAGCGGTCTTGAATGCCTTGGATAAATTGATCAGCGGTCTTGAATGGCTTGGATAAATTTATGAATACTCCGAGAGTAAACTTATCACTTTCAAAACCATCAGTTATTTGGTTGACTAATTCAATAATGGCATGTTTAGTTGACTGTTTTTTTTTGAAACCCGAATTGCTTTGGATTAAAAAATTTGTTTTTTTGTTAAATAATCAAAGATTCTATTAAATACTACACATTCGAAGATTTTTGAGGAAACAGAAAGTACCCATATGGGTCTATAGTTCGATACGTCGGCGCGATCATTATTTTTATAAATTGGGTATACTCTTGCAAGTTTAAGAATATCAGGAAATATTCCTTGATTTAAAAATAGGTTTACTATGTGGAATAAAGGTTTTTTAATGCTTTTTTGTTAGATTTTAGAGTTAGAGTTAAGGATATTACTGGGAATTTCATCAAACCCTGGAGATTTTTTTTTTTATAGAGAAAAATAAGCTGCGTCAAATTCAAGAAAAGTCACAATTATATATTGTTGCATCTGCTGATTTTTTAGATGTTTTAAATGACGTAGAAGTTGATATAATTTTGTTTGCAAGACTAATCCCAACATTTGTAAAGTATTTATTAAACTCGTTAGATCATATGGAAGCTTCGTCGAATATCGCTAAAATTTTAGTTAAAAAAATACAAAAAACTTTGTTTGTATTAATGACAACTATAGACATCGTTCCAATTTTCTATGTTTGATTTATTCGATAGTTTATTTGTATTAGTGATGGTTTAGTTACGTTTTTTTAAATTTGTAAACTTTGGCTGAGTATCCTTAAATTTTTTTTTAATAGTAATCTAGATCGGGAAATGATCGCTTATATCTTTTTTTTAAAATGCCTAACTGAAATGACGTTCCTAAGTAATTGTTTATGAGTATATTATCAATTGTTGTTTTTGAGGTTTTATTAACTCGAGTTGATTTTCTGATGATTGGCAAGACATTGTATCTAAACAAAATATCAAAAAACGATTTAGTTTTTGGAAAGTTGTGATAATTTAGCGCGTTTAAATTTATATCACCGGTTATACATAACTGTTTAATTCAAAATTTCATTGATAAGTGTGTTTTAAAACACACTTATTAATGAAATTTTGAAACAACCTGATTTCTCCACATGGTGGATGGTAAACACATCCAATTATAGTATTTTTATTTTTGTTACTATTTATTTCAATAAAAAGACATTCATAGTTTCCATTTACTAAGCATAATTGTTTTCTTATCTTAATTATATATTTTTCAAGTATGTAAAATCTTAGTCCTCCACCTTATTTATGATTTCCTCATGATTGGCTAACTACTTTGTAATTTGGCAAGCTATAATTAAAGTTTGATTCAATCGGACTTTTTGTTTCATGCCAAGTCTCTGACACAGCTATGACATCAAATGTGTAGCTTATAAAATCTAAAAATTCTTTAAATTTTTCAAAGTTTTGACACATGCTTCTGATGTTTAAATGTTATATAGAGAAAGAGTTTTAATCTTTTTTAATTTTTAAATTATAAGGATCAAAATATGATGTTGTCATTAAGTTTATTTGAGTTTCTTTAATAATATTTAAATTATCTTCAGAAAAGTTAAGAAAATCCTCAAAATGATCAAAATTTAAATTTTTAAAATCTTTGTTAGCAAAAAAATGTTCAGCCATTTTAAAAATAAAAAATTAAAGATAAAACAAGATCTTATTCAAGAACTCATATAATAATATTACTTATTTTTAAATAGTCGGCAAAATTTCAACTACATCTATATTTTTTTTGCCCAAATACGTGTACTATCAATTTATTATATAGAACTTTTGCATAATAGCCATTTTGCCTATGAGTTTTTGCTTGTGCAAATAGTTCTTTACGAATTCTCCTAGTTGTTTTACTAAATCAATATTCTTTATTAATACAGTATCGTCCACAATTATTTTCGTCGCGTCCATAATTGTTTTCGTTGCAGTCCATAATTATTTTCGTCGCGTCCATAATTATTTTCGTCGCTTCCACAATTATTTTCGTAATAAAAATACTTATTTTCAAATGTTTTACAGTAAATTAAGAAAAAATTTCAAGCATAATTTAATCACATAAACTTATTATGCTGAATTCCTTTTAACACCCACTCACGCTTGTGAGAATAATAATTTTCAAAAGAGTATTCAATAAAACCTGTTAAAACCTCAGTAATAATGTTAATCATTTCTTGTGGATTATTTGGTCGAGGTTGTATCCTTCTGAATAAATTTTTCATCGCACCAAAAAACTCCTCGATAGGATTAAGTTGAGGGCTGTAAAGTGGTAAAAACTGGATAGTACAATTGGTTTCTCAAAATGCCGATTCTACAGTTGATGAATGGTGGAATCGCGCAGTGTCCATTATTACAACATATCTTCGATCACTTAAAGCTGGTCTTGAATCTTGTTCGATCCACTCGTTCATGCTAGCAGTATTGAAGGCCCCAACCTTTATTTTAAAACCAATACATCCCGTAACTGAAATGGCGCATATTAAGCTAACATTCTTTCCTCTCTGTGTGAACCGTGCAAATTAAAACCGGTTTCATCAATATAAATCAGATCGGAATTTTGCAGAAAAGAAACATGATTGCAAAACGTGAACCTTGTTGCTATTACATGAGCTGAATTTCTCGCAACAATGACCGATTTAAGCCTTTTACGGGTATATCCCATTTGTTTTAATTCTCTTTTAATTGTAGTTGTCGAGCATTTACGTTCTTTGGGCATTAATTCTGCAATGTCGATCGTAGTTAATGCATTATTTGCATTAATTAATAATTCAATTTTTCTCTTTCTTTCAATATTATCTCGTGCCGCTCTGCCACGCTTTTTAGGCACCGTATTTTGATCTTATTCAAGTTTTCGTATCCAGTTTTGAATCGTCCTAATTGAAAGACCTGTTGCATTTGCAATAGATCAACTTGATTCGTTGCTATTCATCATTCTTTTTATTGTAGAATTATTTTCTTCGGTTGCAGTTTTGTTTTTTGTTCGTTCTTCTGTTTCGACATTCGAATGATTGATTTTTGTATTGTCTTCGTTTGCCATTATATATTTCGTGATGAAAATACTAAAGTATTTTTATTACGAAAAAAATTGTGGACGCGGCGAAAATAATTATAGACTGCAACGAAAATAATAATGGACGCGACGAAAATAATTATGGACTGCAACGAAAATAATAATATACGCGACGAAAATAATTGTGGACGATACTGTATATACAGAGCAAGAGCCCGTGGCCGCCAGACCTGGGTTATTTTATAAAAGCTAAAAATTTACCAGCGTGTGTTTCCAACACAAGTTGCAACGATGGCCATCGATGTATTTTAGATCATGGTGGCTTTGGCTGGTAACAGGTACCAAAGGTTTTTAAAATACCGGCTAAACTACGTCAAATTATAAAGAAAATTATAAAATTTTCTTACAATTTGTGTCGTAGTAGTATTAGAAATCATGCCATCCATTCCCAGGCACTTATCATAATTAATAATAGCAATATTATATCTAATAAGTTTTATATCTAGTAACGATTTTTCTACCGAAAACTTAACATAATATAATATACATAACTTAACTGAAAATTATTACAGTTTAATTGCGTCAAAAAAAAGTACTGGTTTCTATTAGCATTTAATAACAGTTGAAATCTGAGATGAAAATTGTAGTAAAATTTTGTTACTTAAAGTTAAAAAATGGTGTTAATACCAATTTTGTTCAAAATAAAAATAAAAAACAAAATAGCTACTAAAACCATTTTTTAACTTCATTTTTATTACAATTTTTATCTTAGATTCTGTTATTGAATGCTAATAGAAACCAGTACTTTTTTTTAGTTTTGGTACCTGTTACGACGAGTCAAAGCCACCATGAATCAAAGTACATAGTTGACCATCGTTTCTAGTTGTGTAGGAGTATGCGCTAAGAAATTTTCAGTCTTTATAAAATAACGTAGGTCTGGCGGCCACAGGCTAATATATTTGTACCTTTTAGTTTGTTCGCATTATCCATAATTAACGTTTTATTTTTAAAATTAAGCAACTTTAGCGTAATCGTTCGCTCTCGTTCAGAACCACCATTACCAACTGGATGAACAGGTTCAATCCTAATATCATTTGCAATATTAAGTTTTTCAGCAAAGAGTTTTTTGACTTTATTTTTTGTGTTTTCCCAATCTTTTTTATCTGTACCTTCAATGAGTCCATCAATCCGTATGTTATTTCGCCTGTTTCTATCCTCAATGTCTACACTTTTCGATTTGAGTTGAGTGTTATGAGAAATGATATTTCCTTGTATTTTTTTTACATTAGTTATTTCCTCGACTACCTTTGTGATTTTATTATCGACCCCCTTTACTTTATCTACCCATTCATCACCAATCAAATTCATTTTTTCTTTTTATTTCACAAATTCCTTTTTTACATCATAAACATCTTTTTGAAGCGTTTCAATCTTTATATTTAAACTGCTTGCAATTTCACAAAAAAAAGCCATAATTATTTCTTTTTGTACGTGGATTATTTCTCTCATCATTGTTATAGATACATATTCTTCGTGTTTAGCCATTTTTATTTCGATGGATTATTTAGAAATAGATAAAAAGTAAGTAATTGTTTTAAAAATTTATAAAATGTTTAAACCAAAGCGAAGCACCTGGAATAGATTGTCTCGTTGTCCTTTTTTGGTCGTTGTTCTTCTTTGGCCCTTCTCTCCTCCATTATTATTTAAATGATATGATAAAAAAATAGAAAGCGAATATTAGAGAGTATAAGCAATTTTTAAAGCAAATGTAAATGTTTTTTATTTTAAATGCATTGGATTTCTTAATATATTTCATTTCCAAAAAGGTTTCAACCTCTTCTGTAGCTTATTTAGTTCCAAAGGCATACGTGTTTTAATGTTTTCAAATTAAATCGTAAATCAAATCGTAATTAATCGTAAATAAAATTATTTGCACAATTTATAAATATAATTTTTTTTTAACAGTAGAATGTTTTAAACTTTTTTAACGTAACTTAAAAAGTTAGTCAACGATTTGTTAATAATTTCAGTATTATCATAGATTCAAAAAGAAATTTAACCGCTTAGCGTCTGTTGTTTAGATTTATTATTTTCCCTAACTATGATGGTATAAAAGTTTTTCTTTTTTTAAATGGGGTTAGGGTTTATTTTATATTTTTAATTTATAATTTTAGGATTTGAATTTTTTTTTAAACAATGAATGAAAAACTTGTTGAATTGTTTTATTTGATTGTGTACTCAAATTAACAGATATAGTCAACAGAATACTTATATAGATTATCTTCTATTTCAAGTCGCAAAAGATGTTTTAAAAAATGTCTTAAATTGTTTTGTCTTCGAAAAAAAATACCTTACTATAAACGCACCCAAATTTGTCTATATGATGCAAATTATTTGAACTCAGAAAGTTAAATTTTTAAAATTCATTCAAAACTTCGCGGACATCATATCAGTAAATTTATTGAGAAAAAAGTTTTTATTATCGAACTGCAATTCAAACTCTAGAGTAGGCTACCCTAAAATAAGAGTAACCTACTGTTAAAAAAAATGTGAGGATGGTGGGCAGCTTTGAATGTTTCTCTAAGTTTTTATTATAGTTTAAAAAAATTTGGCCGCCCCTTTCTAACAGTACACACACAGATATATATATATATATATATATATATATATATATATATATATATATATATATATATATATGTATATATATATATATATATATATATATATATATATATATATATATATATATATGTATATATATATAGTCAACAAAAAATTTTATGAAATTTTTGCCTTGGCTGTTCCGTTCATAAATTAGATAAAATTGTCTAACTTACTTAACGAAGTGCACCACCGAGAAGGTAAGCCATAGGACTTTGCACTCCATCAGTAATCTGTCATGTTGCCTAAGGTTAGCCCTCCATTTCTGGACTCTTTCCTTTTCTTGATAGGCAGTTTATGTAAAAGTAAATGTAATAGTGCCTAAGGTTAGCCCTCCATTTCTGAATTCTTTCCTTTACTTGATAGGCAGTTTATGTATAAGTAAATGTAAGTTTTTTTTTTGTTATTTTAATTTTTTATTTTACTATTTATAATTAACGGTTAAACATAACACATAAAAATATTGATATATAATTTAAAAAAATATCTTTAAACAAAACAAAATTAGAAATATAAACACATAAAATATAATTCATATCAGTTAAAAAGATAAATACCACTGTATTTAAATACATAAAACAGATTAATGAAACATACTCTTATTGATTTTACCAATAAACAAAAAAAAATCTAAATATATCTCAAAATTAGTAATAATTTATATTAAATAAAATTACCTCATAATCCTAGCTACAAAGAATAAGATCGCCTTTTTCAAAATCAATTAATAATGGAAATGACCATACTTCATCAGGCTTGTTATCCTATTAACGTGGTATGTGGTTTGTTTCCCATTTACTTGATCAATTTGCACTACTTGAGCACATTCACCCTAACATAATGTTGAATACTAACACCTACAAAATCGTATGGATTGTTAATAAATTTGGATAATGTAGTTTTTTGTTGCTCTATTAATTTTTTTAATCTTGCATCCTGAATTTTTCCACTAATTCTTCTTTTTTGTTTTCAACAACTGCATCATGCAAAATACGATTTAAACTATTACTCAAGTTACATAAAGATTGTTTGTTTGGTATTAAATTTGCTTGAATGACAATTATAAGATTTTCATATAATTCCTCGCAAGACAAATTTCTTCTTTTGGTTCCTTCTACCTTTGTTTTACAAAAAAAATTGTCACATTTCACGCCTAAGATGACACGATAAAAATTAAGTTGAGCAAGGAGTACTTTTGATTTTAATGATTCTTCCATATTATTAATTGATTCTTCTTGCAATGAAATCCATGCTTTTACATTTAAATTTATGAAGTTATTACAAGCTGCAACTTTTTTTTGTGTAGCTTAATTTCTTCTATATTTTTTTCTTCTCGCTTTGCTAGAAGATGGATAGCTTTACTTTTTTTTAAGAGCTTCTTTTCTTTCATCATACTTGTGTTTCATCATAGATACTTTGGTTCTTGAATAATCAAGTAACTCTCTTCTGTCTTAAACCATATCTTGATGAAGAAGATTAGTATTTTCCAAAATTTTTCCATTTGCAAACAATAAAGAAGCATCCTTACAAAGAGTTGAAAGTCTTATTTTCAAACAAAGTAGGTAGGGGTTCAATAGCAAAATGCTATCAAGTGATTCCATAATTCGCCACAAAGGACCTGTAAGTAGTTAGTCAATGATTCCTAATGCATGAACTTCAGCAATAAATACAAGATTTGTGATGTCTTCCTTTATAACCTTTAATAAATTATTTGGATTTGGCCACGCATTAAGAAATTCTATTATTACATCCTTGTGATAGTATAGGGCAGCAGCATTACAATACAAAATATTAAAATGATTTCCAATAAATGGAACAAAAAATAACTTTTCATTACAAGAGGAAAGAAAGGAATTAAAATATGAAGCAACGCCAGCTTCCTCACTACCTCTTGAATGAAATGCCCTACATGCTGTACAAACTAACCTAGCAACGCCACTTTCTTTACTAATAAAAGCAAAAACATTCTCATAATTATCTTGTAACAAAATTTTCTCAAAAGAATTCAAAACTTTATCAGTTTCAAATGCAGAATTAACAAGCAAATGGAGTTTGCAGAAAAAATTACTCATATCCTTCATATTATCTTTGACATCTGAAGAAAGAAAATCCCAATTACTGATAGCAATTGATAAAAGTTTTTCTCTTAATGCTTTTAATTGTGAGTTAAATAGAGGATTAACTGGACCAAGGTCAGACATTGTTGATTTAATTGATGTTATTAACTTAGCAAAATTGAGTTCTTTTTCCATAGCAGAGTTGCTTACAACATCACAAATATCGTCTATTATGTTAGTAAAGCTCTGCAAGATAGCAGCTGCATCACCACCAATCACTTCTGACAAATCAAAAGATAATGCTTTCCCACTTTTTGTTGTAATTTGAAAATTTTGATAATGTTTATGGTATTTCTGAGTACCGTCACCATGCAAACAATAACCAACATTAAAATTTTTATCTGTCAGATTATTTTCAAGCACTGCTTCAGCAACTTGAAACTGACCTAAAATTGCAGCTTGCGGAATTAACCTGCATTTTACAGCAGCTGATGCAATCTAGATACACTCTTTTTTGCTAGCTTGTTTAGTACTACTTTAATGACATCGTTGACACTATCCATACTTACATTCATTGAAAGCAATTTCATGATGGTTTCCCGAATGTCATCACAGTATCTACCATCTTCAAAAATTATTATTTCCTCATCATCTAACAAAGAAACCAACTTATGAAGTTCTTCGTTCTCTACTTTCAAAACATTTGCCTTTAGATATAATGCTGCAACTTCTTCTTCTAAACTTAGAAGACTTTTCATATTATTTTCATTAATGCAGTTGTTTTTATTTTGTAATGCAAGTTTTAAATTACTTTTTTTTGCAACTTTAGTTTTTCTTTTTTAAGTTCAGCAATGTTTATATCAGAACTTTAAAGAATTGAATTAATAACTACAATTTATTTTTTTAGTTGCAATATTTTACAACTCGTTTCTTTTTTTAAGGAAACAATTTCAGTCTTTTTTATTTCCAATTGAGCATCACAGTATTTTACTTTTTTATTCAAATTTCTAACATTCAATGATTTTTTTTCTTGGATTTAACTTTATTCTCAATAATGTTAAGCCTTTGTTCTTTTTCACAATAAAGTTTTTTAATATGGTTTAGCTCACTTTCGATTTGAGAGTTTTTGGAAATAAGTATTTGCAGATTGTTTGACTATCTTCAAAATCCTTTAGATGCTTAAAATAATTTAACTTTAAACTCATCATTGATTCAAGTTTCTTTTTTAATTTTTTTTTTTCTTTTTTGAGCATTTTGTTTTCACTGATAAGGATTGTTTCTTTAGGAACTTCAGAACTATTTGATGTATTATTAGGAATATTTGCCACAGGTGGAATAAAGGCTTCACCTAATAACAAATCCAACTTAAAATTTTTGCGCTATTTCTTTAAATTTCTGACACTATCAATTAATCTAGTTATCTTTGTGGCTAACTGTTTTTCAAAACAGAGAAGCTGGACATTAAAATCAACGCAAAATCTACAATAATATTGGCAAAGCCAGATTGAAGTAGAGGCCCAGGGAAGGAAAACTATTTATCACCGGATTTTGTTGTTACACATTAATCACCTCAAAGCAACTTAAAAAAAAAAATTAAAATTACAATTAAATCTTTTAAATAAAAGTATATCGTTAAAAAACTAATAAAAAATAAATGAAAAAATAAATACTGGAGAACTGAAGCCTCAATGACACAATTTATAATGGTTCTTCAGTTGCTATCATCAGTTGCAGTCACAAGTGCTGACAGAAAGTCTGCAGGGAATCTTAAACAATGTTATTTGGATGAATTAGCACCAAACCAGCCTATATAACGAATATGTTGAAATAAGATAACTTGACACAAAGTTTAAAAGTCTTTAACAAAAGCCATTAAACCGAAAAAATTAAAAGTAATTGCAGTTCAGTGCACTTAAAAATTTTAATTATAGTATTTTGGTGTTTGCAAAGAAACACTACACAAATCATTTTTTAATATAAACTAATTTTTTTCAACTTTGTAGTATAGGCTGGATTGGCGCTTAACCATCCATTTAATGGCTAATGTTTGATATTAAACTTGATATGAATAGCCTGTAAACAACCATGATATAGCAAGACAACAATGTTATAATTTCGCAATTAAAGTCGCAATAAAAATCCACCTGCAATTATAACCAAGGGTTATAGAATAAGAGAATACTTACAATTATAATCACGATTATTCAAACATAGAAAAAAAAAATTTCCAATTATCTTGGATCAAACTTCTTTTTTAATTTCATGTTGCATTTGAGGTACAATTTATGATTGAGATACAATTTATGATTGTTCATTAAATTTATTTCACAACAAATTCTGAAAAAAAAACCAATGCCCTATGATAAATTATCTGAAAAACTAATTATGCATAGATGAATTTTAAACGCTACTACAGTGTGGTTGATGACTCTACATAAACATGCATTTTATTAAAATGATTATTGAAATGATATTGCATCATAATATACATGGTTTACCATGTGTGGTCTTTTATTATAAAAAAAAAAATTAATCTATTAATCAACTGATAAATGAATATATATATATATATATATATATATATATATATATATATATATATATATATATATATATATATATATATATATATATATATATATATATATATATATATATATATAAATATAAATATTATAAAAAAATACCATGGAGGTAACAAATGAAGTTTATTTGAAAATTCCTGTAAGTGTATACTTACTACAAATAACTATTACTATATTTGTACTTTAAACAATTTAAAACAAACTGTTTTTGGTATAAAAAAATCTGCTAACATTATACCATTCACATCTCCTTGTATTTAATATATAATTTCTTAACTAGCTCAAATATCAGCTGTAATCGATTCACAATAGTCCAGGCCAAACACAACGAAAACCTGTATATTAAAAAAATTATATTTTTGATATACAGAAATTTTTTTTTAATTTTATCAAATTCTGTAAACTAATAGTTTGTGCTATTCAAATTCAAGAAAGGAAAACTTTTCTTTCACTTTATGAAACATGAAAACATAAATATTAAAAATAAACTAGACAGATTAAGTGTAAACTTACCAGATTTAGATGAACCATTTTATGGGAAACTTTACATAAATTTTATTTATCAAATTTATATTTATTGCCATAGTTTTCAACTAATATTTGTTAAAGTAATGTATTTTTTGTTTTTAATCATTATTCAAAACAAACCAACTCTAAAACAAAACATAGATACTGTTGAACCTCTTAAATAAAAAAATTTCTTTAAGTCTTGGACAAAAATAACATAAATAAACAATGTATTACGAAAAAAAAAATCATTGTTGGAGGGCTATTTTTTACTAACACTCATACTTTAAAATAATTTATGATTACAAATGCAATTTTACTGTTAATGTTTGATGTTAACAATCAGACTTAACTGAAATTGCAAATAAATAGTAATTACAGCAAAGTAATAGTAATTTATGAACAACTTTGATTTGACATGACTAATATTTTACCAATACATTTGAACTCATTGTCATGATTAAAGTTGGTGTCATTAACATAACATCAAAATCTTAGTAACCATATTTAATGTTTAATATCTTTTTTAATAACTTTGTAAATACACATTTAATATTATATTATTATATGACTACATCATATAGTATTATACTACATGATAGAGTATCAGTTATATATATATATATATATATATATATATATATATATATATATATATATATATATATATATATATATATATATATATATATATATTATTAGTAGTAGAAAATCACTTAACAAAAATTTTTTCCATTTAACACTGTGTTTCATCAACAAAGATTCATCAGAAATGGATGATCAAATTAATAAAACTTCAATTTATACCAAAATTAAATTACAGGAAGTTGCTTAATGTCTTAACTACTGTAAATTTTCACACATTGGTGGAATTTGCTGACACTAATATAAAAAGAATTCTTCAGAAATGATTACTTATGCTATTTTTTTAAAATGTTTTTTTAAAAAGGGTAGTTAATGTAAATATTATTTGAACTCATTTATTTTTATAGTTTTTTAGGAGAAACTTATTTTCGTGCCTACATTTAGAAATTAATTCCGATCTTTTGTTTAATAAGCATTCTTGATTTGCATGTGTAATTATTTCAAATTTTTCTTGTAGGCATAGTATGCATTTTTTGGAAATATTGTTATATGCAGGCGCTGTTTTAAGGATAGACCAATTCAGTATAAAATCATCAATATTTTTTTCTTTTAATTCCCATATATATTTTGGCAGCATGGTGTCTTTTGAATACTTTTTATTCTTGAAAGATTGCTTATGATTGGCAAAACGTTTTTTCCATTCACCCTCTGTTATGCCAATATATTGTTTATCAGGTACATTCTTAGAGGAAACAACACATTTATATACCACATTTTTTGATAAACAACTTCCACTCATTGGACAATTGATTTTTTGTTTACAATTACAATTTTCTGTAGTTTTTTCATTTAGGATTTCTTTTTTGTTTAACAAAGCCTTATTGTGACCTTTTATAATTCTTTCCATATTTTTTGTGCAACTGTAGCTAACTTTAATTGTATTTCGATTAAAAATTTTCATGTAGTTTATTAGATCGCGGGAAATGCTTATCAACCAATTTTAAAAACACTTTTCCTATGTTAGTAGAAACATTTTTGCTATATGGGGGGTTGAACCAAATTACATTTCTAGTTCTATTTCGTTTTTTTGTATTCTTTTTTTCAGGGTCAAATTTTAGTTCAAAATTTTCAAAACCACTTTTTTTTAGGGCATCTTCAAATATTCGTTTAGAGGAATTGAATACATTTTCATTTGAGGAGTTTTGGTTTAGTCTGTTATTAATTGAAATCGGGATTACAATATATATATATACATATATATATATATATATATATATATATATATATATATATATATATATATATATATATATATATATATATATATATATATATATATCTTCAATAGCTGATTTATATAAGCATTTGCTCGCTAGTTTTGCATATCTTTATAGCATACTGCATTTTTAGAAATAGAAGAAGAAAACAAAGAATAATGAAAGAAAAGATTGCTGCCCCATCCCAAACCCTCAGTTGATGTAGCAGCACTCCACTGCAAGTCAGACTATTTGTCAGTTGATGTATGTACTGAAGCCCCCAGCAGCAGGTTATTTCAGTGTGATGTTAGAATGCTCATCTTAACAAGCAATTTAAGTTATATATATATATATATATATATATATATATATATATATATATATATATATATATTAAATATATAATTATAAAGTGCTATACTTAATAGCACTTTATAACTATATATTTAGTTTATTTCAAAGCACGTTTGAATCACGAATGTTATGTAAGTATTTGTAACTTCCTATAAAGTCAGTTTTCATTGTCTTATTGATTATATGATTATATCATAATATAATAACATTTGATATCTTTTTTACAACTGTATGACTATATGATATATGATATAGCCACATAATAAGAGATATAAGAAGATATCAAATGTTATGATATAATCATTTACAATCAATAACACAATGAAAATTGACTTACGATAGTAAGTTACTCATACTTACAAAACTTTCATGATTATTCAAACATGTGAAAATAAATTGAATATGTATTTATAAAAAGCTTCCCAAGTCCAATTTAAATTAAAAATGTAGTTTTGTTGCTATATATTGCAAAAAACTTGCGACTTAGGTTCTTTGCAATATTTAGGATCAAAACTACATTTTCAATTTTATATTAAAGTTGAGAAGCATCTTATATTTGTATATTTAATTTATTTCACAACATACTCTAAAAAAATAATATAACAGTCTGTGATAATTAAAATTTTAATAAAATAACTTTTTAACTTCATAAAAATATTCCGAGTGTTATATTTTACCACTGAACTGCTAATTGTATAAATAAAATATTACTCTATTGCAAAAATAAACAAAAGGTTAGATTACATTTGTCAACCTCTTTTAGACTAGCAAAAATGTTTGGTAAGCGATCTAAATATTGCTATCAAAATATTTAAACATCTTTATTATAGACATAAAAAAGACAAATATGTAAAAAGGACGAGGCAGCAAGTCATTTTAAAACTTTCTTTATAATAATTCTAAAAATACGTAATAATGTATTTTAATAATATTTTGCGTAATGTTGTTACTTATGTTCTGTTATATATGAATGTTATGTTACTTAAGTTATGTTACATACATATTATATTAACTATTGTGCTATTGTTGTGTGTTGTTGTTGTGAATTTATTATTTTGTAAAAACTAACATGAAATAATATTTTACAACTACTACTCTGGTAAATCACAACAGCTTTTTTCTATAAGGTACAATGATTTTCATTTTTTGTATGTAATGTTTTTCTTATTTATTTACTTATTTGTTACATTTTTTATTTTAGATTTATCAGATAATATATTTATGTGGTATAGAAGAACAAAATATTGTAAAGTTTTCTAAATTTTTTAAAAACGTTTACTAATAATTTTTATTGAAGAAATAATATTTAAGTTAGCAAAAAAGTTTTTACAACATTTTTTTTTTAATTTTGTTAGCAGTATGTTTATTATTAGAGTTGCATGTTTTCAATAATTTTTTATTATTATTTGCAAAGTTAATTTTTTCAAACATCTTCTAGCTGATATATATATTTTTAAAGTCATAAGATTATTATATAATTTATTTTTAATGACAGTTCGTTATATATAAAAATTATTTGTGTGTGCTATTTATAGTAGAAAAAAAAATTATATAGGAAAGATCACAATCTTCAGGATTCGTTTAAGATTTTTTGTTACTACTTTTAATTAAAAGTGAAGTTTAAATGGATGATATTAAGCTAGAAGCAGATATTAGTTTAGAAAATGGAAATGGTAATAGGTAAGTTAATCGCAGAAATGAAAGAGATAGGCTTATGCGAAATGAAATTAATAATCGACAAAATGCTAGAAATGCTGCTCGGCAAGCAGCATATAATTCGAACCCAAATGATTAGAGCTTGGTTAGGCAAATTATGTTACATTATCTCATTATTACAATTATAAACTTTCTGTTTTTCTTCACTCTTTTATGGCAAAAAACTGTTTCAGCAACACGTTGTTGATGTGTATGTTAAAATTGAAGGCCAGCACCTTGCTTTCATCAGAAATAACCGAAGCAAATTGAGAAGCGAGCAATATGATGCTTTACACGAACATGTAAACAACCTTGGAAATGATCATCATTTTAGACCAGGGCGTGTTGTAGTTTTGCCATCAACTTATGTAGGAAGTCCTAGAGCTTTAAAAGAAAACTTTGAAGATGGTTATAATTGCCTATAATTAAAAAGTATGGTAAACCAGATCTTTTTATTACTTTCACTTGCAACCCAAAATGGTGCGAGATAACTGAAAATTTATATCCAGGTCGACAGCAAATGATAGAACTGACTTGGCTACTGGAGTACTTAAACTCAAATTAAATAACCTCAATAACATTTTTAAGCACGGTGTATTAGGGAAAGTTGTAACACATGTTCAGGTTATTAGATTTTAAAAGCGTGGTTTGCCACATGTTCATATTTTACTTCATTTTGCATATGATGATAAGTTTGAAACAGCACATGATATCAGTAATTTAATATCTGCAGAAATTCCAGATCCGATTGTTAATCGTGATCTTTGTGATGTTGTTAAAACTTGCATGATTCACGGTCCATTTGGCATACTTAATCCAAATTCTCCCTGCATGAAAGGTAGGTGTGCAGCAAAAACTATCCTAAAGAATTTAATGCTAACACAGTAGCCTTTCATAATGGTTACCCACGCTATAGACATGATAATGATTTGGTTATCAATATTAAAGGTAACAATGTAAATAACCGCTAGGTGGTACCTTATAATCCATGTTTATCAAAGAAATATCAAGCTCACATTAATGTTAAAGCTTGCATGTCTGTTAAGACTGTTAAATATTTGTACAAATACATATACAAGGGTCACGGCTGTGCCAATATTTTAATAAATAAACAAATTAATTATGATGAAGTAAACACTGTTGGAACAAAAACTAAATATAAATTATATGATTAGTATAGTTAAATAAATGAAGCATTTATATCTGTACCTCAGAAGTCAAAGGTCGGTTGTCACATTTTAGAAATTGTTCAGGAGAGAGGAAATATTAAAATAATTAGTCTTTATTGGTTTATTCTTGATGGTTATACTTATGTAATATTTTTTTGTAGAACATTGTTGTAGAACAACAGTCTTAATACCTCTGTGTAGATACTGAAAAAACTAAAAAGGTCTCATACATAACTCATTTTCACAAAAACTGGACAACTGACCTTTGTCTTCTGAGGTACAGATATTAAGATTTAAAGCTTATAGTTTTAGTTTAGTTTATAGTTATTTTTAGTTAGTTTTAGCTTCAGTTATCTTTTTTCTTCCTTAGACAACTTTATGGAGGAAATGAGGGGAACACGTAAAAAAAATTATAATTATATATTTATATGTAAATATTATTTTATCGATTATTTTGAGGTACATTTTTTGTCTTAAGTGTCTGGTAGAAGCATAACTGGTAGGGCTGTGTTTTAAACTTTATATATTTTTTATGGAGAAATTTGTGCAATATGTGAAAGAATTATTTAATAAATATGACATTTTTTAACTGTTCGCGTTTTACTTATATTTTTATTAAAATAAAGTTTTTCACATATTTAACCCTTTTTAATTTACTCCTTTTTTTAAAAAAAAATATTTTTAGCATCGTCTTCTCTTACCAGTGAAAATGGTGAGGTTATGCTTTATATTTTAATAAAATTGCAAATATTTTTAATAAATATGACATTTTTTAACTGGTCGCGTTACACTCATATTTTTATTAAAATAAATTTTTCTACATGTTTAACCCTATTAAATTTACTCATTTTTTTAAAAATATCTTTAGCATCGCCTTCTGTTACCTGTAAAAGTGGTGAGGTTGTGCTTTATATTTTGATTAAATAAAATTGCAAATATTTATAATTTTTATTATATTCTTCAATTTGTAATTTTAGAGTCATTAACATTTAAGAGCTTTTGTAATTTTAGATTCGTTAACATTTGAGAAATTATCGCTCTCAGCACCCAGGGCCTCTCTCGGAAAGGTCCTTCAAAAAGTGGGTGTGCCATGCCAGACAAGAATAAAATGAGGATAGAAAATTAGGAAAGAATAATTTCAGAATAGAATGTTTTATGATAGAAATAAAGAAACCTTACTAGAAAAGAATTTTTACAAAAGAATATTTTTTGGCAGAAATTTTGAAAAGAAACTTGAAATACTTTCTAAGAAAGAATATTTTTTAATAAACGTAAACAACTTGCTTGGAAAGAATTTTATTTAATAAATCTAAAAAACTTGCTACGACAGAATTTTATTTCATTAATCCAAAAAAATTCATAACTGTAATTACCAAATTGCGCGCAAATTCTTTCTTAAAATTTCTTTGCTAGCACATTTTTAAAATTTCTTTTCTAAAATTTCTTTGCTAGTACGTTATTCCAATTTTCTTTGCTAGAAAGAAAATGACTTTTACTTGTGCGATTTCTATCCTAAAAAAGTCTTTGCTAGCAAGTTTTTCATTTTTCTTTGCCAGAAAGGATATATGTATTTCTATCTTCTTTTCTATCCTTCAATTATTCTATCCTAAAAAGCAATCATGTTTTTTTCTATCATAGCAAGAATTTTCATGTTTCTTTCCTAGAAAGGCTTTCTTGAATTCTTGTCTAGAACCGGCCACCAAAAAGTGGTGTAGTAATGGTGGTATGGATGACCCCTCCTTCAAATGGAGGGCTTATCCATACTGGAGTGTTGGAAGACATCGAAGAAAAAAAAGCAACCAAAAGGTTGTAAATGTCTTCTATCAGTAAAGATATTTATAACTTTTTTGTTGCCGTTTTTTCTTCGGTGATTATATTTTTTTTTAATTTTGTAATTTTTTTTTTTAATAATATATTATGTTGTATATTTGATTTGGTTTGACTTAAGACACTTAAGTAAAATCAATTTAATTTAAGAACAAAACTAAGTATGAATTTACTATTTATAATAACAATTAATAAGTCTTAAATTTAAATGATTTTAATCTTTTTTATAAATTCAAACATATAATTATGTCCTTTTTTGAGTTGCATTTGTCATCACTTGATTAGCTTGCTTACTGTTGAAACATGGTTTTAATTTAGTAAATTTATATGATGTAAAGTTTACTCTATTAATCATTAGTCAACAGTTAAGGAGTAGCTGGTATTTTACATCATAAGGTAAAAATAATTTTGTTTACATAATAAAACCAGTTTTTATGGTTATTTGTGTTTTAGCTATTTAGTGCTACGATGTTGTTTTGTCCTTAACAGTAACAGTAACTTTTCTTATGCTCATAAATATTTATTGCGTGTCTTTTTTACTTTTTTTAACATGCTGCCTTGGAAACACTGTTTTAGGTATTGACAGACTTTTCTTGATTTTCCTCATCTGGTACCTGCTTGTTGTAACAGATTTTAAAAGAAACTTAACTGATGTTAAGTTTTTTTTTTGTCTTTGTCGTTAACTATAAGCAATCACATTGCTAATAAGGAGCCCAATTTAAAATATTGTTTATAGATAAATTTGCACTTAATTATATTTTTTAAGATGAAATATCAAGTCATATTGTTATTATTGATTTAATTACTAATAACCCGTATTGCGGGTTACTTTCTGCTAGTTTTTTATCAATTCTTCCAAAAATTGTCAGGTAATGTTGCAGAATAGCGGCGTAAAATAATTTTATTTTTTCGTTCGTTACGCTCTCGTCAGTAGAGGCTATTTAAACAGTAGGAATATTAATCGAAATAATAAATGAAAAAAGATTGTTGCCCCATGCCAAATCTTCAGTCGATGTAGCGGCACTTTCTTGTAGCAGCAGGCTATAAGATAGTCAATGTATGCACTTAAGCCAATAAATATTTCATTTGTTTCATTTCATTCAAAAAATCCACTTTGAGCAACTCTACAACACGAAAGCGCAGCAAGCGAAAAAATAAAATTATATTACGCCGCTATTCTGCAACATTACTAATTACCAATAAAACCTTTTTATGATGTATAAAAATTAAACACTAGATTGCGATGTATTATTTTTGAACTTGGTTTCTCATTATTCTCCATGTGACTTACCAGAAAATTTTTGAAAATATTTGGTCGGCTGGGAAAAGAGAAGGAAAAGAAGGCCGGCAATGAATGGTACAATGGCAAAAATTCAATTCAATTTATAACGCCAGAATTGCATTGAGACATGTGTACTTTTAAATTTACCGGTAAATCGGTAAAAAAAAAAAAAGCATATTTTACCGGTAAATATCGGTAAAATCGGTAAAAAATAAAAAAATCATAGAAAGTTGTATAAAATTTTTTTGTTTCAAAATAAAGTCTTTATAAGATTCAGATCTAATATCTTTGTTGACGATTGTTATATTGATAAAAAATGAGCTTTGAGGAAACAAAGTGAATCAAATCATTCATTCTGGATCAAATTTTTGTCACAAATAATCCAGCAGCAGAAAAGGTTCGCTCAGACTAAATACTTGTTAAGGGATAGTCTCCAGTGCATTGAACAAAAGTTCAAAATTGGCAGTTCTCTTTCTAGTAGCTTCATAGACCAACATTTATTTTGAAATGGCTTTGAATTCGTCGTTTAAATTGTGGCGCTGTTTTTTGGCTGAATGTTGAATTACTTCCTCGAGTTCATCTTTAAGTGAAAGTAGGCTTTCATCGAGATTTTCTGAGTCACACACTTCTTGAATGAATTCTAGGTTATCTGGATTCGTTGGGAATAGTCTCCGTACCAAATCTTTGGCAGTCTTTTGAAGTACAGACTTCGAAGGCATTTAGAATGCTCCATGTTCTTCAATGTGGGATTAACATTCTAGAAGGTATCTGTAAAAGCTTACAAGATTGCTCTGCCTTCTCTCTTCAAAACGTCTCAAAATTGCACTCTTCATTGCAATGCAAAGAGTTGAATCTCGTTGTTGCAGTTAGTTCACAAGAAACTTGAAAATTCCTTCAGCAGTAAGAAGAGTTGCATCCAGTCGGCAAATGGCTTCTGCTGCCAATTCAACTGGTTCAAGAGCAGCAACAATGTCGTATAAAATGTTTACTTCATCATCACTGCAAATCACATGTGGAGAAACGTCTTTCAATATTTTTTTGAGTGAATCTTTAACTTTGAGAAACTGTTGAATCATCGACAGTAGACTGTTCTGCAGTCAAGGATAAGTGAAATCTCTTTTCCGTGCTGTTTCTTGATTTCATCTTGGAGGACGTCATTTTTGACTGGAAATTTTTAAAACAACTTGACGGTTTTATGGACTTTAGTGATGACAGATTGCAAGTGCATTTTCACTTTTGGAATGAGAATGTTTTCATTCATGAAAACTGACTTCGGTGTCAGATTTGGATTTGTCACTACTGACTTCATCTTCGTTGCTTGTTACTTGCAATGTGTTGTTGTCAATTTTTTGGAAAGGCTTCTTGTACAGCACTTCTTGAACTGCCAAATGAATTCCATGGGTGTAACGCGTTTGATGCTCAGTTGAAACCAGTTTTCCAAGCTCAACCATCATGGAAGCTCCATCCTTAACTGAGCAGACAATGCTGTCGCTAATGTTCAATTATATAGCCTTATTTTTAAAAAATTTTTATTCAGATAAATAATTTTTAAAATGTAAAATGATTTAATGTAATTGAAATAGAGTAAAATGGAGTCAAATGGAATAGTTAAGGATTTTGATTTAGAGAAAAAAGATTTTTAATTTTTTTTTTTTTAAAGTTGTAGAGAATATTGAACTGTATTTAAGTATATAAAAATCAAATATTTTTTCTTTAATTTTTTATGAAACTTTATTTGGTTAAAAAAAAAATTATTCCATTCTACAATGACATTCGGGGAGAATGAAATACGCAAATATATGTGTAGTTAAAACAATACTTTAATAAAAAGTTACAAAAAGCAATCAATAATAACAATTAAAAAAACAATCGATAATAACTATTAAAAAATCAATCAAGCAAAATAAACTTTTTTGTCCTTATGATGATGTTGAGTCTTTTAAAGATACTAGAGGTAGAGTTGAGTTTTCAATTGTGCGGCACTTTTTGGTGCAATAAAACTCAGCGCCTTTTACGTATCGCTTTGGTATGCATGTTTTACATAGCCAAACCTTGCAATTTGAATTTTTACACTGGTAATATTCCATATTTTGACTTGCTGAAGCTTCTGTGTAAAAATTACTGAAAACTTTTCAGTACTTTTTACACATAAATTGGTTTGCAGCTAATATTTTTGTTGGACTTGTTGCTTGGTTTATTTGATGTTCGCCATTTGAGCTAAGCTTACGTTATTTTTTAGCTTGCTTTTTTTATTTTCAACCCGTCAACAGGGTGACTTTTGAGGCGATTTTGGATGCTATGTGACATATGCTGATGCTAGATGTTGGTGTAGATTCAGAGGGAAGTGGCTGAGGTAGTGTAGTTCCTGGTGCTAGTATTGGTGATGGTACTATCATAGATATTGGTTGTTGAGATGATGAAGGCTCAGATTCAGATGACGGTGTTTCAAACAGATTAGCAATTTGAAAATTTGACTGATCGATTTTATTGATGTTGAGTGGAAACAAGTAAGTATTCTGAAACTCAGTGACTATTTGGGTACGTGTAAAAACTTCACATTAGCTGAAAAGTTTTTTTTGCTGGTGACTAAATATTCTTTTGATAAGTTGCTGAACTTTGTCTCTACATAAAACTCTTAAAGCAATTTGCGCCAAATTCTTTTGACATGGCAATAAACACCGACATCTAGTGGCTGCAGAATATGTGACGAGTGAGCTGTTAATTAATAAAAACCACATTTAACAAGAGAGTAACTAGCATATTTCATTCATTCATTAGAATCATTTAATAAAACCAGTCAGTAAAAGTCATTCATTTAAATTCAGAAAAATTTATAGTTGGAGATTTATTGGTCATTCAAAAAAAGGCGCATTTAAGAAGTGAGCTGGTGCTTTATACATTATCGGCGTATTTCATTCAACCCCACAGTTCTCCTTTTCCGTTTTTTATTCATAACTTTTTTTCCTAAATAGCAAATTTAATTTAAAAAAAAGATGCTTGATTAGCGTAAAATGTTATAACAGAAAACTTTTAAAGTTTAATGATATCACGTTTAACTTAATGGTAGTGTTGTAGTGGTAAAGCACTCGTTTCACAATTGAGAGGTTCCGAGTTCGATCCCCACCACGTCCCTGATAGTACCGCGCTCGACTTGTTTCTCCGCGCAGCGGCCATGTTCGTCAAGGTTGAGAGGTTCGTATGCCTCTTCATATGTAGTGGCCTTCTCGGCCTTAAGGAGGTGAATAAAAAAAAAAAAAAAAAAAAAAAAAAAAACTTCCGAGAACAATGAACTTTTCAAAACAAGAAAAAAATTTTTTATTTCACATATGAAAACTTGAAAATTTATAACAAATTTTTTTTACATCAGAAATAAAATTTGATATCATCTTACTCAGAAAAATAATCTCTACAACGTGATTTAAAAATATTTGCAAAAAGATTTTCCAATAGTTATAATTAAGAGCAAAAGAATAAACATTGTCATTTCATTTTACCCTGTTTTACTCAATACTTTTTTTTGTTAAGTTTTCTTTGAGTTTGTGTGATTTGAAAATTTTGTTCGTTTACTGAAATCGCTTTTATATTAAAATATGTTGCTGTTTTTTTTTGAACCTATTCTTCTCGATTTTTATATGTAGTTTCTAAGTACCTGTGATTGAAAATTTTGTTCGTTTTCTGACATTGGTTTTATATTAATAATATGATTCTTTTTTAAAACCTATTCTTTTCGATTTTTATATGTATTTTCTAAATATCTTCCAAATTTCATTTTAAAAATATTATATCGCAGATATTCCATTTTTCAACGCAAAATTGGCGTATAACACACTTACTTTTTTCCCCATTATTTTTATTATGTTAAAATGTCAAGCCGCGTGTCCCTAACTTTTAAACGCGATTGGTATTATGTGAATACAATCAATTACTATCACCACCAAAATGCCATTAACCAAGCAGAGTATTTCACAGTTAGTCAGTTTTCTTAAGGACTCCTTGTTGTCAACTTTGTTACTTAAATGCGCAAAACATTTTGTAGAATGATCAATTTTCTATAAAATTTTCACTTTTGCAATATTAAGTTTATGCAGTTTTAATGGTGTGTAATAATGTAATGTTTAAACAAAACGTAAATTCTTTTATCACTGTTTTCATGAAACCTTTATTTTTTATACCTGATTTTTCATTTTAAGAAAACAACAAAAAACTAAACTACTTTTGCGCATCAACAGAAATTGATATTTTCTTTGTTCATTTTTAGGACCAAAAATTTTTTAATTGGTCCAATATTTAAATAGATGATAGATTTAAGTATATAAAACGTGGAAATAGAATTAACTCAAAATTTTTATTTTTGTGACTGCGCGTTTTGCAGATGGGCTCCTCAACTGATACTAAACTATTTTAAACAAAGATTAGATGTAGATACCAAAGTTTATTTTGTGAGCCAAGAAAAAATAAGGAATCTACTATAATTTTGATACAAAAATGAATTTTTGAAAAAACGAGTTTTTTAATTTTAATTACAGTACTACCACTTTAACTCTTGCACAAACATGATTGTATAAAAATAACATTACTATATATGGCTCTAGCATGCAAATTTAAATAATTTTAGCTAACTTTCCAAGTAGTTTTAGGGTGTTGATTTTTGAGCATCATTTAGCTGTGGAACTGCAAGCGAAAGAAAAAAGACAATATTCTGGTAAATTTTTATTTAAAATGACGCCTAGAAATATATTTTTTTAATGTATGATATATAAAAATTTTATTTAAAATAAATTAGAAATATAAACAAAGTATAATATACAACCTCCACAAGGAGGTACATTACTAGTGAAAAGTATCGTGTAACAACAGTACACCGCAACACACCGCAAAGGTGCACATATAAGCTACCTATTACGAACGCCACGCACTTTCACATTACACCTTTACAAAGACTTAAAAATAGCCCAAAACAAATATACAAATAAATAAATAAAAAATACTTATAAAATAAAATTTGTGCTCAAAATAAATTATACAAATTAATAATTTTAAATGTGTCAACTTTTCAAGCAAACTAGATTTTTATTGCTTATCTATAAAACAATTAGGAATAAGTTATTTATTATAATTTTGCTTCAATAGAGACTATTCTACAAAATAATTTAATGAATTGTAAATTTGAACCTAAAAAACGCGCGAATTATAAAACAATTTTATTAGATAAGAATTCAGACTCTGATCGCGATGAAGATACATAGTTTTCTTTAGGATTCGGACCTTTCGGAGCCATATCATTTATTTTCTTATTGTAGCTCAGCAAGGACAAATCCAGATTGCAAAAGTTTTTTTGAGTAACGTTTTTTTTATGTACAAGTGAAGTGTTATTATTTTTTAAAGATTTCTGAAATATGTATGAAGTTCTTTCGTTATGTGAAGAATCTAACGAATTAAATAAAAGATAACAATTTGATTGTTTTCTATGAGAACTTCTTAATGTATTATTACATGAAATGTTTTTATCGTGCTGCTCTTCATTCATCTTTTCTACAGAAAATGTCTGAACTCGAGGAACGATCGCGTTACCTGAATAATTGTCTTTCGGATATACTAAAGATATTCCACTATCATCTTCTGCTGGGTCCGTTGCACTGTCTAGGGTCCAATCATCACTATCATCTTTAGAACCACTTAGATACGGCACGGTTTCATTTAAAAAATCATTAGACACAGGAACTTGAGGTTTTTTTGTGTAACGAAGAGTGTATGTTTTCGGTAAACTATCAAGCAATTTTCTGTCCGTAAGCTCTTCCTTATTTTTGCGACATAACTTTTTAAAGAAATATAATAACACCAAAAAAATCACTAAAACAACAGCAGAAACAACTGTAATGATGATGACCGTTAAGTAAGAAGATCTTTTAGGAGATGATGCAAGTAAAGTTTTTTTTTGAACTGTTAAGCGAGCAGTCTTGCTAGCCGTTCCTAATTTATTTGAAGCTTTACACTCATAAAACCCTTCATCTTCATAATCAAAAGAGAAAATAATGAGCAATTGATTAGATACTTTGATCTTCGATGATAAACCCTGACTTAATAGACTATCATTCTTATACCACTTAAGTCTAGGTAGAGGATTGCCACTAACAATGCAATCAAGAACAACTGTTTCACCTGACCTCACTTCTTTGCTCTCCATAGGATGTGTAAATTTAGGCATCTCTAAAGAAATAAAACTGCTAAATTAACATAAAACTATACTGAAATACAATAAATAATAATAATGCTGCATAAACATTTCATCTTAAAGACGTTTTGTCATAATATGGAGATCTTAAAAATTGAATGTCATGTACAAACCATTTTGCATAAGTTTTATTAATTAGTACCATTAATTTTATTAGTTTATTAAAAGAAAAAAAAACGTGAAATGCGACGGATATTATTGACATTATATTGATCCTATCTATTGATGAGATTGCCACGGACACAAAAGGATTGAAATGTGAGGAAAAAACTAGAGGAATTAAAGTTTGTAGAGCATTCAGGGATGGATACAGTAAAAGAATGCAATTTTGCTAAATGACAAGACAAGCAAGAATGAGTTTTGGCTGATGGAACTAGTGATTATGGCCAAAAGAATTATCATCATGAGTAAGATAATGGCGAGCATGATAAAGTTTTTTTTTTTTCAATTCACCTCCCCAAGGCCCAGAAGGCCACTACAAACGAGGAGGCTACTTAATTGTGGTTATAACCCTCCCTCAACTCTATAACTCTGAAACTTGAAGGCCGCTGCACGGAGAAACAAGTTGAGCCTGGTACTTCCAGGGATAGCGCAAATGCTAATTTTGCGATTGATTGTATATATGGTTTCTACGAGAGGTCAGTAGTGAATGATAATCCAGGAAGACATAAAGAAGAGGACTCAGTAAGAGGGTTGCCATTCATTAATATAAGAACGTTGACAGTATTTGGGATACTTGTTTGCAAATTACAATAAAATCAACTGCTGACAAGGATTTTTTAACAACTCAAATATAATGTTTTTTTAACAATTCCTTACAACATTTTACATTTGTTTCTAGATGATAATGTTATAAATGTTTCCATCAAGTCAAATGAAAAAAAAGATATATATAAAAAAAAGCCTTTGGGTCTTTTTGTTCAGATGGTGCTTATTAAAAAACCATGCTAATTCTTTGCAAACAAACGTTTAAAAAGACAATCATCATGCTTTTTTAAATGGCAAAATAATCAAAAATAAAAATTGTTGTAAAAACCTTCTTACTTACACCAAAGTTGATACAGGTGATATAGAGATTACTCTTATACAATGCCAAGAGAGACATGTTAAGAGAGACAAGTTAAGAGAGACAAGTTATACATTTATTTAGAATATTTTACATTTTTAAGTGTGATTTAAACAAAGGTAACAAAGATTAATTATATATATATATATATATATATATATATATATATATATATATATATATATATATATATATATATATATATATATATGTATATATATATATATATATATATATATATATATATATATATATATATATATATATATATATATATATATATATATATATATATATATATGTATGTATATATGATGCATAGCAAGTAATAACAAATGTAAAAAACTTTTAAAAAAAGTTAAGTTGTCAAGGCTGTGTATTCTTTTGTAGGTCATTAAAGGATCAAGCTTAAAGCATTCAAGAGATCCAAATTTGAAGCTAACTTACACCAATATTATGGACAGATTTAATAGGGGTATAAACATTCAATGAAAAAGAATATACAGGTAAGCAATATTTTTCATAGCGTAGATAATAGTTGACAATAGTTATTTGGTTATTCTAAAAATTTTTCAAAAGTATTGATAAGGTGAATACTACAGCCGTCATTTTTTGCGTGATACATCTTGCTTCCTCTACAAACAATTTGATGCCATAATAAATGTTCAAGGGACTTGGGGCAACTATAAAATATTATTTTTCAAAATTTTTTGTTAATCCAGCGATATTTTATTATATCGCATATATTTAGAGTTATTACAAGACAATTTTAAAAAAATTCTGTTTTTCGATGCACCCTAATAATCAACCTCAATGCAGGAAATTACATCATTTAAATTAACCAAATATAATATAGAGAACAATTTATGAAGAAGTTTGTAATTCAGTTTACAACTCATACGTAATACAATAACAGCAAATATTAACTTAGAGCTAATGTTCACAGTATCAAAACCTTTCTCAAAATCTATATAAATGATATAGAAACAACTCTTTTATCAAAATAATTGATTTATTTAACTCAAAAATTAGTTAAACTTTTCAAAACGTCAGCTGTTCTTTCACTTTTTTTCTTCCAAAATTTAACAGTTATTCCAAAATTATCAAGTTTTCAAGTCTTATCTTAATATTATCTTAATATTAATACTACAGAAACGTTTAATGTCGTTTTATTAGTTATGCTTTGAAAGAACGCGTTTTTAAAATGCACGCGGTCATCAGAGAAAGATCTCTTAAGCGAGTTGAAACTTTTTTCCTTATGAAATTTAATTATTAGTTTAGATATATTACATAAAAAATCATACTAACATAAATAATCATCGTTAAGATCATATTATAATTGAAGTAAGTATATAAAATAGTTGTAAATACATTTTTATTTGATAAAGTAGAAAGGATTTAAATTTTTATTAGATGAAGTAGCAAGGATTTTAAGTAGAAAGGATTTTAATTTTTTAAATCGTTTACATTTTGTTTGTTTTAGCTTTTCTTTTAGCAGTTTTAATATTTTATTTTTTAGAAGGAAAATAGGGGTATGGATGTTATTTAAAGTTTTACTAATGCTATTTCCATAAAATGGTTAATTGTTAATGGTTAATAAAATGGTTAATGGTAAATGGTTAATGGTTAGTGAATTTAAAACTGTTTTTAAGTCTACTTGAACTGTTTTTGCATTAGCCTAAAATAATTTTTTTGAAAAAAGAATTACAAATTCAGAAAAGCAAAAACGTTTTTAATAAATGTTTAACATTTAATACTTTTATCCTTACATTAAAAAACTATTTGAGATTTTTTTGTTGGCTAACACGCCAAACAACTTTGTTAAATGTTCGACTATAAAGATAGTATTTTTTTTTTTTTAACTGGGTCACTGGTGAGTGCAACCGTTGCTCCTCATCTTTTTAAACGTCAACTTTTACAATAATAAATATAATCGAAATGTGCTGACGATTGAAAATATATATTAAAATCAGCATGGTGTCACTGAGTATACCACATAAGTTGCTTTACTTTTAAAAAAACGGGTTATCAAAAGGTTTAATTTATTATTTTGTTTTATTTTTAAGGTTTTATTTTAAAGGTTTAATTTATTATTTTAATTTATTATTTTATATTTAACCCTGTTTTAAAGATTTTTAGTTTTTTTCAGCATTTTAGAGAGAATTTTCAGCAATTTCGAATAAATAATTTAAAAGAATTAAATTTGGCCTAATTTTAAGTTATTCCTGATCTCTGTGGACTGCCTTAATTACTTACATCAAAAAGTTTATATAATCATGTTTACATTGTGAGTGCATAGATGACATTTAGATTTTGGAGCTTTACAATGCCAATGGCCCCGAGCCAGCTTGGAACGGCCCTGTATAAGTATTTATGTAAATTACAAGCATCGAGTAAACAAAAGAAAAAAAAAAGTAATGAAATACGCAAGGGAAAGTTTAATTAGGTTTAATACTATTTAATGCTAATTTAGTTTATTTAACATGCTATGAATTAGATAAATTAGATAATATTATCCAAACAAAATATTACATAATAATATCCAAACAAAAGTTAAATCGAATGAAAAAATAATAAGATTTTAAGATTTTTACTCGACTAAATTGACATTTAATCGATTAGTAGAAATCGCATAGTCGAATAAATCGACTATCTAATTTTTCAAAGTTGACTAATTTCGACTTACGACTAGTCGACTTTTAACCGATATACTCGAAGTGGTTAACAACACTAATCTATAATATAATTGCTACAAAAACGTTTAACGTTTAACATTGTATTATCAGTTACTAGGCTTTGAAAGGGCGCGCTACCAAAATGCACGCGGTCGTTTGAGAAAAATCTTTTAAGCGAGTTAAAACTTTTTTCCTGTTGAAATTTAATTATTATTTATTTGTTCAGAAATATTAAATACAGAATCATATTAAGATAAATAATAATCGTTAAGATCATATTATAATTGAAGTAAGTATAGAAAATAGTTATATATACATTTTTATTAGATATAAAGTAGAAAGGATCACTCCTCATAATTTTTCAAATCGTTTATATTGTTTATTTTAGTTTTTATTTTAGCTTTATTTTTTTTAAACAGTTTTATTTTTATTATTTTATTTTTTATGCAACAAAAAACTTATACTAATGCTATTTCCATAAAATTGGTTATTACTACTTTGAAATTTCTGTGATGCTATTAACTATTTTTGTTCTTTTTTAGAAAATTTAGAAAAATTAAATTAAAATTTTGTGCCAACACTGACATGGCATGTCACATGTTATTGTATGTAAAAGTTAAATTTTGTTATGAGGATTACAGTTTTATAAAAAAAAGAAGGTAAGGAGTAGTGTTTGTAAATATACATTTTGTTTATTTTGAATCTTATAAATTTTCTTGCGTCATTTTAAAAATTTTTGTTTGTACACATTTATTGTTTGCATTTATGCTTATTTGATATGTATGTGTATGTGGTAATAAGTGCTTTATAGTTGTTTCATCAATGTGTTTTTATAATAATGTAATTGTTTTTTTATTGTTTGTGTATGTGTCAATACGTGTTATAATTGTTTTTCAAAATGTGTTTAAATATGTATATAAGGTATATATTTAATCTTATATACATATTTAAACACATTTATTGTGTTTAAAGTTGGTACATATGTTTATATTATGTTGTTTCAAAGTGCTGTGACTTTGTAAACGTGTAGAGTAAGATTTGTCAACTTTGCCAGCCAATTGATGTACTTATAACAGAGGGGTACACGATAGTGTTTAGTGTCAAAAAATACATAATAATGTATTTTAATAACATTTTGCTTAATGTTGTTACTTATGTTCTGTTAAATATGAATGTTATCTTACTTAAGTTATGTTATAAACATATTATATTAACTTATGGTGTGTGCTATTGTTGTGTGTTGTTGCTCTGATGTTTTTTTGTTATCTTTTGAGTTGATAGACATTTGGCTTATCTTCATGTTGGTGTCTATTGTTAAAAATGGTAAATAGGTAATTTTATTAAAAACCACTGCTTTTAATCATTCACTAAAAGCCAATACAAATTATTTTGCCATATATACAATTTGTTTTATCTCAATTTGATTTTTTGTCTTTAGCGCTGTTTACTACATGATTTTGCTACAAATATTTTGGAATCATGATGTTCCAGCATAAATTATTTTGTAAAAGCTAACATGAAATAATAATATCCTACAACTACTACTCTGGTAAATCACAACAGCTTTACTCTATAAGGTGCATTAACTTTTTTTTGTGTGTAATGTTTTTCTTATTTATTTACTTATTCATTACATTTTTTATTTTAGATTTACCAGATAATGTATTAATGTGGTATAGAAGAACGAAATATTGTAAAGTTTTGTGAATTTTTGAAAAAAATGTTTACTAATAATTTTTATTGAAGAAATAATTTTTAAGTTTGCAACTAAGGGTTTACAACGTTTTTTTTTTAAATTTTTCTTTGTTAGCAGTATGTTTATTATTAGAATTGCATGTTTTTAATAATTTTTTTTATTATTATTTGCTAAGCTAATTTTTTTTCAAACATCTCCTAGCGGATATATATATATATATATATATATATATATATATATATATATATATATATATATATATATTTAAAGTCGTAAGATTATTGTATAATTTATTTTAAATGACAGTCTGTTATATATAAAAATTATTTGTGTGTGCTATTTAGAGTAGAAAAAAAATTATATAGGAAAGATCGCAATGTTCACGATTCGTTTAAGATTTTTTGTTACTACTTTCAATTAGCTAGAAGCAGATATTAGTTTAGAAAATGGAAATGTTAATAGGCAAGTTGTTTGTGGCACAAATGAAAGAGATAGACTTAGGCGAAATGAAATTAATAATGGACAAAATGCTGCTCGGCAAGCAGCAAATAATTTGAACCCAAATGAAGAGAGCTTGGTTAGGTGAGTTGAAAATAATCGTCGCAGAAATGAAAGAGATAGGCTTAGGCGAGATGAAATTAATAATCAACAAAATGTGAGAATTGCTGCTAGATATGAAAGAATGCATTGTATAGCAAGAAGTAATACTATTCAGATTATAATTATTTAGGAGAAATGAATTATATTTGTCAGCATTGTGGTGCTAAGAAATTTCCTGATGAAATACATTTTTTATGTTGCCATAATGGAAAGGTAGTTTTGTCGCAACCTTCATCATTTCCACAAGATTTAGAAGATTTATTTAAAGGAAGCTATGCAGATAAAAATGACAATCTGAATTTTTTTAAATATATTAGAAATTATAATGCCTGTCTTTCTTTTGCTTCATTTCAGCATCCACTTGCAGCAGTAAATTTTAGAATGCAACAACGTGGTAATGATCTTCGCTTAAGTGATTTAATGTTTCGATTGCAAACTATTATTAGTGAAGAAAACCCATTTGCTCTTGCATTTAAAAACATGGCTGAAGTGGAAGATGAAGAAATTCCTCAAGCAGCTCTAGAAGGTCGCTCAGTGTCAGTTGTAAAAATGTCTTTACTTGAAGGACATGATAGACGTCGCTATAATCTCCCTTCACATAATGAAGTTGCAGTTGTATTTGTTGGTGAAGATGGTGCACCACCTGCTTCAAGGGAAGTTGTTATTTACCTAAGAAGTCATCCTCTTAAAACTATATCAAGTATGTCTGCCAACTTAGATCCTATGGTTTATCCTCTATTTTTTCTGAGGGGTGATGCTGGTTGGCATAATCAATTGGTTCACAACCTTAAATATGTTACATTGGATAGAAATCATATTACATTATCTCAGTATTACAATTATAAACTTTCAGTAAGACAATTTTTTTCTTCACTCTTTTGTGACAAAAAACTGTTTCAGCAATATGCTGTCGATGCGTATGTTAAAATTGAAGGCCAGCGTTTCATCAGAAATAACCAAAACAAACTGAGAAGCGAGCAGTATGATGTTTTACACGAACATGTAAACAACCTTGGAAATGATCATAATGTTAGACCAGGGCGTGTTGTAGTTTTGCCATCAACTTATGTAGGAAGTCCTAGAGCTTTAAAGGAAAACTTTGAAGATGCTATAGCTATAATTAAAAAGTATGGTAAACCAGATCTTTTTATTACTTTCACTTGCAACCCAAAATGGCGCAAGATAACTGAAAATTTATATCCAGCAAATGATAGACCTGACTTGGTTATTCAAGTATTCAAACTCAAATTAAATAACCTTCTCAATGACATTTTTAAGCACGGTGTATTAGAGAAAGTAGTAACATGTTCAGGTTATTGAGTTTCAAAAGCGTGGTTTGCCACATGTTCATATTTTACTTCACTTTGCAAATGATGATAAGCTTGAAACAGCTCATGATATCAATAATTTAATATCTGCAGAAATTCCAGATCCGATTGTTAATCGAGACCTTTAAGATGTTGTTAAAACTTGCATGATTCACGGTCCATGTGGCATACTGAATCCAAATTCTCGCTGCATGAAAGATAGGGTGTGCAGCAAAAACTATATTAAAGAATTTAATGCTAACACAGTAGCAGTTCATAATGGTTATCCACCCTATAGACATCATGATAATGATTTGGTTATCAATATTAACGGTAACAATGTAGATAACCGCTGGGTGGTACCTTACAATCCATGTTTATCAAAGAAATATCAAGCTCACATAATGTTGAAGCTTGCATGTCTGTTAAGGCTGTTAAATATTTGTACAAATATATATACAAGGGTCACAACTGTGCCAATATTTTAATAAATGAAAAAATTAATCATGAGGAAGTTGACACTTTTTTAGATTGCCATTATGTAAGTGCACCTGAAGCATTGTGGCGAATTTTCGAGTATCCAATAAGTCATGTCACACACTATTATACGCCTTAAAGTTCATCTACCTGAAAATCAATTAGTGTATTTTAGAGAAGGAGCAGAACAAATGGCTTTAGATTGTGCAGCTCAACGTGATACGCACCTAACGGCATGGTTTAAGTTAAATACTGAAAATGAAAGAGCATATTGCTATTCGTATGTAGACATTCCTTATCATTTTATATTTGATGATAAACATTGTAAATGGAAGGTTAGACAAAGGGGTGGTAATAAGGTGATAGTAAGAATGTATAAAGTTAATCCAACTGGAGAATTGTTTTTTCTTAGACTGTTACTTTTGCAAGCAAATCGTGGGTAGGACAATACCATTAAAAGTACGCACATCTTGGGAGGATGTGCGTACTGTTAATGGTATTATCCTTGAAACATTTCGTGAAGCATGTGTTTTGAAAGGTTTGTTGCAAGATGGCACTGAATGGCAGAATACTCTTTCTGAGCCGGTTTTAACACGTATGCCAAAGCAAATTAGACAGTTGTTTTCAATTATTTTGACCTTTTGTGAACCTTTCCAATCCTTTGCTTCTCTGGAATACATACAAAGTTTTTATGATGGAAGATTTCATTCACCGCTCAGTCCCACTTCTAATAGCTGAACAAGCTACTCTTCATCACATTGAAAAGATTATAAATCAAAGTGGTAAAACACTGGCTGATTACAATCTGCCTGTTATTGATGAGTTTATGCGCCTAAATCTAGAAAATTTTGATGAAAATGTTCAACAATCTATTGACAAAGCCAACCGAATGAGAATGTAGCTTAATGTCAATCAATTAAATGAATGTAATGCTATCCTTGCTGCACTGAATGAGCAACCAAGTGTAGAAAATCAACATTTTAGATTGTTTTAGGTATAAAAATAGGTAAAAAAAAATTATAATTATATATTTATTTATATGTAAATATTATTCTATCAATTATTCTGAGGTACATTTTTTGTCTTTAGTGTCTGGTAGACGCATAACTGGTAGGGCTGTGTTTTAAATTTTATATATTTTTTATGGAGAAATATGTGCAATAGGTGAAAGAATTATTTAATATAAATATGACATTTTTAAACTGTTTGCATTTTACTCATATTTTTATTTAAAATTAAATTTTTCACAAGTTTAACCCTTTTTAATTTACTTTTTTTTTATTATTATTTTTAGCATCCTCTTCATCCTGTGAAAATAGTGAGGTTATGCTTTATATTTTGATTTAAAAAAATTGTAAATATTTTTAATTCTTATTATATCCTATTTGTAATTTTAGAGTCGTTAACATTTGAGCAATTCCAAAGATATCGCTCCCAACACCCAGGGTCTCTCTCGGAGAGGTCCTTTAATAAGTTCAAATTTAGTAATTTTTTTTTTAATTTGTAATTTTTTTTTATAATATATTGTTGTATATTTGGTTTGCTTTTGTCTTTTTTAATTAAAATTTTATTTGTTTTTCACGAATTAAACTTAAATATAGTTAAATTGATTCATTACCCAATCATCATAACAAGATGCTACATTCTATTGTTAAAAATAACTAATTGGTAGTTTAATTTATTGAAAACACTGCTTTTAAAATTTACTATAAGCCAAGACTATTTAGCTATATAAATGCAATTTATTTATATCTCTATTTGATTTTTTTATCTTTAATGTTTTTAGTTTGGCTCCTTGAAGCATTTGTTTTTTGCTTTTAATTAAAATATTTTAAATCTATTGTAACGTCTTTTAAATTTAACTAAAGTTTACTAAAAGCCAACGTGAAATAACGTCATAAAACAACACCGACAAGCTGCATCATGACAGCAGTTTAAGTATGACAACAAGCTACCAAAAAGCAGGTAAATTGTTTTCCAGTTTTTTTTTTTTTTTTTTCTTTTATGTCTACTTGTCTGTTACAATTTTTATTTTAGGTTTGTCATACGACACATTAATGCATTATAAAAAATCAAAGTTTACATATTTTTTATAACTTGTTATACACATGTTTGATTGTAAATTAACTTTTTTTTGTTTGAAACGTATTTGTACTCAATTGCTTAGTTATTTATAATAAATTTATTTAGTTGTGCGCATTTAACGTTTTAAAGACAAAATCCTTTTTTAAAGAAACATGTATCAAGGGGATACCAAAAAATTAATAACTCATGAATAATTTACGTTCACTTAATATTAATCTTATTAATTAAAGTTCATGTTATAAAAAATATAACAAGAATTTAGCTTTAATTTTTCGTCAATTTAAAGCATGATGAAGTGTTATTATTTTATGTCAGTAACTAAAAATGTATTGTGTTGAACTTAGTAATGTCTAGGAAAATGGTTCTCCCATACACTGATATGATCTATGTCAGTTGTAAATTACTCAAATAACGTTAAATAATTGGTAAATTAATTTATTTTAATTTTACAGATGGTTTAATTTTTCTTACAGGGTATTAGTTAAGGTTTCGCAACTTTAAATTGTGGAAAACAGCCACTATAAATTAAGTAACAGACCAACCGTAGCCCGTATTACAGTTTGCTTTCTGCTAGTTTTTATTAATTCCATTAAAAGTGTTTATATTTTTGCTGCTATTTTACTATTGTTTAAAAAAAGTTTAAAGAAAGTTCTTTCAAACAAATAACTTTGAACTTTCTTATCTTTGAAATTTTTCCATTTTATAACATTTCTTTATAAATGATGTAAGAATGATTTTTAAACTTTATTTTAAAAGCCATTCTTTTATCATTTATAAAAAATGCAAAAATATTCATTTGTAAAATAAAAGCAAATTAAAAAGTTTAAAGCATCATACTCAACTGTTTTTTTTTGTCATTTTCTTTCAAGAGTAAACAATTTGATTTTTGTTTGAAGTGTGATCTTGTCACAAATTTGTTTTACTTTTGAAGTGTGATCTTGTCATAAATTTGTTTTACTTTTGAAGTGTGATCTTGTCACAAATTTGTTTTACTTAGCGATAAAAAGGTTATGCTATAGTCCTTTTTTTTATTTTTCTATCTCATGATTATAAAATATAAAAATGTATTCATATTTTTTTTATTTTTTTATCTCATGATTATAAAATATAAAAATGTATTCATATTTTATTTTATACTTTATTGGTAAAAGAACAAGCCTTCTCAGGAGATGTGTGCGTTTGCACGCCTTATATGACCACGCATGCAACTTTTTTTTGACTTGGCCACAGTTTATTGCATATATTGATAATTTGGGTGTTATAAAAATTGCCCTGAGAAAACCAAACTAATTTAAAGAGAAAATTAAAAATAAACATACCATAAACTGAAAAGAGAAAAGAACTCAACAAATGATAAAATAGATAAAAGATAAACCAGAGATAATAAAGCATAAAGCTAATATATTTTTAATTTAGAAGCTCAATAATAGTTCAAACTTAATTAATTTAAAAGCATTTCAATAAATACTTTAAACCTAATAATTTTTCTATGTCACCATGTTGATGTAGCGCATAGCGTGACTATTGGTATCATTTATGAGGTGTGACTGTTGTATCGGCATATCCTACTAATGGATAATCATTTTCTTTTTGTTTTCTTTATGTTTTAATTGTAGATATTAAAAAATATCAAAGTTTCATACTTTTAAATAATTAAGTTTCGAAGTAATTAAACTTGGATTAAATAACTTTGAAACTTTGATTTTTTCTAAATTCTTTGTAATAAAAAACTTTTAAATTAAAATAAAATTTTAAATCAATTGTATGCTTTTATTTTCTCTGGTTTATTTTCTATTCATTTTATCATTTGTTAATATTTTTATTTTTTTCATTTAGTTTCGTATTTTTTTTTTTTTAGTTTTTATTACTCTTTCCAGTTTATAGTTTGTTTATTTTCAATTTTAGTTTAAGTTTACTTGTACTTTTTATTTTTTTTACGAAACGAGATTTTTTTAATGGATTTTTTAAACAGGATGTGGGCTGTGGCCAAGTTACCAAAACAAAATATTATATACATCGTCATATAATATTTTGTTTTGGTACGCGTCTCCTTAGTAGGGTTGTTATATAAGAATTTTAATTATTTTTAATTACTTCAAATTAGAGTTTATGGGAAATTATTTGGCCCCCAAAACAGTATAGCATTGTCAAAATCAGTCTGGATATACTACTGTATTATGATAAAATATATTAAAAATTATTTAAAATTACACAAATATTATACTAAATATTCTGTGCAAATACTAAATTATATATGATGAGCTCTTTATTTAACTTGTAATAATAATAACATAGCTACCTAGAACAGTTAGTTCAATTGTTTTATTGGCAACTCCAACTAGATTTTTAGCAGAACATGAATATGTGCCGCTATCTTCAATTTTTAAATTTGTAATTCCAAACTTCTGGTCTTCATATAACACGCGCTTATCTAATACAGCATGCATAACTTGATAATTTAATTTAGTAAGCGAGACAACAGGCATTGGTTGGCCTTCAGCTATGCATGGAATATAAACTGTTTCACCACTAAGTGCTGTAATTTGAGGTTTTAAATCCTTTGATAGACGAGGAGGTTCTAAAATTTAATGATTTAATTAAAATCCCATCAATATTAAAACAAACTACAAACATTACATAAATAATATGTATAAATTTCACTTACCAAAAACAGAAATATTAAATTTAATAGACATATCACTTCCATAAATATTTTTTGGCTGACATGAATAGGTACCTGAATCTGTATCAGCAAGGTTTTTAAGAAGAAGTACAGAAGTAGTTACAAACTGAACTCTATCTACTATCTGTATTGCATTTGAATTTACTGTGTTATCAATAACTTGATTATTTTTTAACCAAACTATGTTTATGTTATCGAATAAAGACACAGCAGCACACTTTAAACTAATATTACCAGACCTAACTGCATAAGTAGAAGTTGGCTGAATTGTTAGTTTAGGTCTAATACTGGATAACTCATTAGAATCTAAAATAATACACACAAATCAAAAGCAGAAAGTTTGAAAAAAAAAAAAAATTGAATATAATATAATAAACAAAAATAAATATATCAAAAGAATATGACAAAAACTGACTTAAAAAGTATATGGACAAGATTTAAAAAAAATAATAACTAAAGAACTTTTATTTAAAAATGAAACTAATGACAGGGACACTATGTCATAGTCGAAAGTCTCTATTTAAAGGATTTCCATTTTGAAACTTTTATTTATTATAATCAGGTATTTATAGCAGGTATTTTGATTTTAATCATTTGTTTATTAGTTAACAAACTAATCATTAAAATCAAAATACCTGCTAATGATCTTTAAGCCACAGTTTAATTCATTTTTAATTATAGAAATATAGGCTTGTCAGCACAGTAGACGACTGTATAATCTGCAAACATAATGGTTTGGTGTTTCTCTAAATGACCCATTAGACACAGAAGGTTGTTATAACATTAACGTTAAAGGGATCCCTAAGTAACCTAGTTTCTTGAAATGACCTGGTTTTCATGATAAAAAAATGCTGTGTTCATATTTTAAAAAATTTAAAAAAAAAACGCTTGGGATAAATTTTTTTGATTAAAACTAAATAATAAATGCATAATAATAAAACTGCCGTTTTAGTCAAAGCCCATTTTTCCTTGGTTTTTGTAGTCTTTATAATATACGCTGCAATCTGCAGACTTGATAATTTATTTCATGAGTGTTTAATTCCTAACAGTTTCAGTATATGATGTCATCATCATCATTATCATCATCATCATCGTCATCATCATCGTCATCATCATCGTCATCATCATCATCATCATCATCATCATCATCATCATCATCATCATCATTATCATATATATGTATATATATGTATGTATATATATATATCTATATATATATATATATATATATATATATATATATATATACTCAGCTAACGCAAAACATTTAAGTACATTCGACAAACGCTCGAGCACATTCTATGAACGTTCATAGAACATTCTTGAACATTCCTATCATTCGTTTAACGTTTTGTGTTAGCTGGGTGTATATATATATATATATATATATACAGGGCTTGTGATGAAGCGAGCGCCATCGCGCTCCGCTCGTAAAACGCGTCTGTAAACGGTATTTTCAAACATTCTAGACGCGATAAACAACGCTCCTTCAGCTTATAACGAGGGTATAAAATAATGCTCGTCCAATAGTTGGGGATTACTTTTTTATTTTCATAAAATATTTAACAAAGATTTTTTATTAAAGATATTCTATTATCAAAGCATTGATATAAAATATAAAAAACACTACGTCATTCTCTTTTGCACTAACGTAATGAATGTGCAGTTTGAAGTCGTTAATAGTCACTTATTTCAATAATGGAATGTGCACGTGGAAACACAATGTGAATACAAAAATGCGCAAATAAAATAAGAATAGAAAATTAGAAAACCGTTATAAGAAATGTGTCAGGTATAGAACATTTAAAGAAATGTGTCAGGTATAGAACAAATTATTATTATATTAGTACTGAAAGCTTAATATGCTTATACATTTACAAACCTTTGAAAGATTAGATTTAAATATCTACACATAAATAAATACACATAGATTTAAATATCTTACCACAGCTGATTTCAGAATCAAGTACATCTATGATATTCTTATTTCTTAACCAAAGTGGCGAAGAGCATACAACATTAATCTTATTGTTTAATGGATGTAAATGTATCCAATCACGTAACCATTTAACTGAACAGCCACACGATAATGATTGTGTAGAAAGTTCACTAATCATACAAATATACCACGTTACAAATAATACAAAATACAAAGCTATTGTAAAATAATAAAATTAAATTTGAATTTTATTTTTTAATTTGATAGTCTGTAAATTATTGAGCAAGTAGTTTTAAACTGCTATAAAGCAGTGATTTATTAACTGCTATAAAGCATTAAAGTGATTGAAATTAAATTGATACTTAAACATTAATATAAATGAGTCATTCCATGCCAAAATGGACCAAAATTTTAGGATTTCAGCATGGATCCCCTCAGATTTTGTTGAAACTTAGTGGGTTTGTTAATATTAATGAGAAAAGCAATTCCGCAAAATTTCAGCATAAAATCTTTTGTGGTTCATGAGATATGGTCATTTAAAATTTCTAATTTTTCCAAAAATAAAAACTTCAGTAGCAAAAACATGATTTGTTCATACTTTGAAGCTCTATATTTTAAAAACAAAATTTCAGAAAACCTTCTAGTTTTTTATATTGTATACAACTCTAGACTTACTTTAATAAAACTTTGACATCGAATCATTGGATGTCACATTTTTTCCATAATGGCTACCTAAAAAAGCAAAAAAATTGTTTGCAAATATAAAAAGTTGGTTTTTGATGAGTCAAGATACAAAACCTGCAGTTTAAGAAGTGAAAAGAAATATTTTTTTAGTTTCTATATATGGTAGGCTTCTAAATTTTTAGAAATTTACTGATAAGATACAATTCAGTAAAAAATTACAGACCTCTAAAAATGGTTGCGGCTAAAACTTATGAAATGTGCCTCCATTTTAAACCACTGGTACCTAGGATAAAACCTAGGATAAACACTGGTTTTAATAAGATTTGTTTTCCTTCTAATTTAATAGACTTTATTACAGTGATTTCAGAAAAAAAATAGTGGGTACTCATAGGGAAGTTACAAAATCAGAACAATGAAAATTGTCCAAAATGCATTAAAAACAATAAAAATAAAGTTATTGTTGTACTTTAGTTTGTATTATATATTGTAATACAAAGTATGTATGAATTTAAAAGTATTTCATAATCAGTACTAGAAATAAATCTTTAGTTAAGCCTGAATTAAACTCAATTTTTAAATAGCCCTAGCTCTTTCCTGCCCCCTCCCCTTCCCTCATCCATTTACTTTTTAACATTCATATTTTTCCCCAGAACTTAGAAAAAAATTGTAATTGAACACTACTCCTTACATGGTGCGTTTGGTTTTATGTCTGATGTATGAAGTGCCTTTATGCCCAAACACACCACTAAACATACACATATAAAAACTGAAATTTATCTTTTAATGTTTTTATATAAAACTTATTAGTAGCCTATTAAGTAAAACTGAAATGAAAAACTTTTAGTCTAATTTACCTGATATTTATTATCATGACTATAAATGTTATAATATTTTTTCAATACCACCCTTCCCCATTAATTCCAATTCCACCCTTCCCCATTAATTCCAATTCCACCCTTCCCCATTAATTTGACTTATTTGATTATCATTTTCAAATTTAGATTACAACTTATACCAAGTTATAAGAGTTATTTGACTTGTTACTTAAATTATGTTACTTATGCTATTGTACAATGAAATAATACAATTGCGTCATTTGAAATATACTGAAACATATTTTGCCTACGCCAATCATACATTTTCTCAGGTGAATTGATAGGATCTGTAAGTGATTGTAAACTGGACTTAGCTACAAGTCTTTTGATAGAGCCCCCAACACCATGGCAAGCACTCTTTCCATGTGATGTAGCAAAAAAATGCCAATCTTGCAGATACTTTATGATCTAGTTCATGGTGACATAAGTTAGATATGTTTTTATAATTTTTTGTATTGTGAACATGCACCATCACTAAAATAAATGCAATGGTTAAAGCCAACAACTCTTTTGTTTTATTACTTCATAAATGAAACAATGAACTGAGTTTGTATTGTGTTGCATGATATGAAATGTTACAAACACTTTTAAATTTTATGTAAAATACGATTACTTGGTAATGATTAAATATGATTACTTGGTAATTGATTTTTGGCTATATAAAGGTGGTCTCTTAATTGGTTTATTTGTTGACAAGCTTTTTCAATAAAATCATACATAGGAAGAGTGACTGGAACTATATCATGTTTTTTGTTAGCTTTTTGTCACTGATTAAAGGTGATATCTTCCATGCCAAATCTATCAAACAAAGCAGTAAGATACTCTTTTAGTGTGTTGGTGTCTGGGCAAATGTGCAGCATACAGTCTTGATTTGTTTAGTCACATACAACTAATGTCAAGATGTCTTTATAGTCTGAAATATCTGGTATTTGTAATGCTAAAAGTTTTGCATTTTGGTGGTACTCACAAACACATATTTAATGGAGACCTAATTTTTTTAGCGAAAATCATTAAAAAGATTCATTGTTTATATTGATTGTTTATTACATAATAATATTATTTATTTCATAATTAACTTGTGCACTATGTTGGCAAGTCAAATAACTCTTATAACTTGGTATAAGTTGTAATCTAAATTTGAAAATGATAATCAAATAAGTCAAATTAATGGGGAAGGGTGGAATTGGAATTAATGGGGAAGGGTGGAATTGGAATTAATGGGGAAGGGTGGTATTGAAAAAATATTATAACATTTATAGTCATGATAATAAATATCAGGTAAATTAGACTAAAAGTTTTTCATTTCAGTTTTACTTAATAGGCTACTAATAAGTTTTATATAAAAACATTAAAAGATAAATTTCAGTTTTTATATAGCTTTACAATCAGACATTGATCAAGCCATAAAATGGTCTCACAAATGGTTGATGTTCTTTAATGTGGAAAAATGCAAAACAATGCATGTCGGTCGAGGTAACAGAAAATCTAATCAAGTCTATTCAATGACGAACACAGAAGGCACTCGTCGAAACCTGGAGGAAACTGAAACTGAACGAGATCTAGGTATTCTAATATCAAATGACCTCAAAGTCCGTGCCCAGGTAGAGTCTGCAGTCTCAGTAGCCTATTACAAATTGGGCCTACTAAAAGAAGTGTTCCGAAGCAGAAGCATTTATCTCTGGCGAACGCTTTACATCACATATGTGCGCCCACACCTGGAATTCGCTATTCAAGCATGGTCTCCTCACCTAAAAAAGGATATCAATATGCTTGAAAGAGTTCAGCGCAGAGCGACAAAAGTTTCCTCAATCAAACATCTCCCATATGAGCAACGCTTAAATATATTTAGAGTGACAACACTAGAAGAGAGAAGAGCTAGAGGAGATCTTATTGAACAGTTTAAAATTATAAATAAAATTGATGATGTTAACTTTTTTGTTCCTCAAAGGATCTCTAACAACGTATATTGCAGGAGGAGTCACAATAAACAGCTACACAGACAAATTGTCAGCGATTGCGAAGAGCGACATCACTTTTTTACTAATCGTGTCACACCGTCCTGGAATATGCTACCACAGGAAGCAATTGACACTCACTCCGTCAACTTATTCAAAAGTTTCCTATCATGATGGGCATCTTGTCTCGTTGACAATTAGCCCTACACATTAGTTAGTATAGAGATGCCTGGTGTTGCATCTCTTCGTCAATATACTTTATAATCAATGATTGACTAATTTATAGTATTATTGAATTTGTAAAACATAAAAAAAAAAAAAAATTATTATTGATTGTAAATTTATTGATTCTAAATAAAATCAAATTCAAAATTCATGTGTATGTTTAGTGGTGTGTTTGGGCATAAAGGCACTTCATACATCAGACATAAAACCAAACGCACCATGTAAGGAGTAGTGTTCAATTACAATTTTTTTCTAAGTTCTGGGGAAAAATATGAATGTTAAAAAGTAAATGGATGAGGGAAGGGGAGGGGGCAGGAAAGAGCTAGGGCTATTTAAAAATTGAGTTTAATTCAGGCTTAACTAAAGATTTATTTCTAGTACTGATTATGAAATACTTTTAAATTCATACATACTTTGTATTACAATATATAATACAAACTAAAGTACAACAATAACTTTATTTTTATTGTTTTTAATGCATTTTGGACAATTTTCATTGTTCTGATTTTGTAACTTCCCTATGAGTACCCACTATTTTTTTTCTGAAATCACTGTAATAAAGTCTATTAAATTAGAAGGAAAACAAATCTTATTAAAACCAGTGTTTATCCTAGGTTTTATCCTAGGTACCAGTGGTTTAAAATGGAGGCACATTTCATAAGTTTTAGCCGCAACCATTTTTAGAGGTCTGTAATTTTTTACTGAATTGTATCTTATCAGTAAATTTCTAAAAATTTAGAAGCCTACCATATATAGAAACTAAAAAAATATTTCTTTTCACTTCTTAAACTGCAGGTTTTGTATCTTGACTCATCAAAAACCAACTTTTTATATTTGCAAACAATTTTTTTGCTTTTTTAGGTAGCCATTATGGAAAAAATGTGACATCCAATGATTCGATGTCAAAGTTTTATTAAAGTAAGTCTAGAGTTGTATACAATATAAAAAACTAGAAGGTTTTCTGAAATTTTGTTTTTAAAATATAGAGCTTCAAAGTATGAACAAATCATGTTTTTGCTACTGAAGTTTTTATTTTTGGAAAAATTAGAAATTTTAAATGACCATATCTCATGAACCACAAAAGATTTTATGCTGAAATTTTGCGGAATTGCTTTTCTCATTAATATTAACAAACCCACTAAGTTTCAACAAAATATGAGGGGGTCCATGTTGGACCTTGGTTCAGTTGGCATGGAATGACCCAAATACATAAACTACACATACAAAGGTTCAGAGTTCAAATATTGCTCTAGTTGCAAAAGATAAATGATAACTATTATTCTAATGATCATGCTTTGTGATAAGTCCATAATTTGTGATTAGTCTGTTATTAAAAAAAATATAGATGTTACTAAAATATTCTTTTTTGTTTACTGCTACTTTTCTTGAAAGAAAAAAAAAGTTTTCAATTTGAGAAATGATCTTTGCAATGTGTTTAAAAAATGACTTCATCCCAATGATTCATGTATACCAGTTACTTATGTCTTTGATTTAAATATGATCTGGACTTCACACCAATAGTTCATGTATACCAAATATTTATTTCTTTTATTTTAAATATGTTACAATAAAAAAAAGATATAAAAAAAAAACATCTTACAGCAGTTCAATACTTTTTAGGTTTGCAAAAGCTTCTTCTTCTATGAACATAATGTTGTTGTACTTCAGATACCTATTTGATTCAAAAATATACTTAAGCAATAAGAATTTATCAGAAAAAAAAATACTCAATAAATATTTATCAAAAAATTTCAATTTTTCAGAATATATAATTCTAAGTCAATGTTTTTACACTCCATTGCGCCTATCCCTGGATAGGTGATGTATGTACACTCCAATAGGACTAATAATCTGGTATTTCAAAGAGCTGTTTATGCAACTAAAACTTATGAATAAAAAAAAAATAATAAAAAAAAAACTTACAGTGTTTTTAAATTGTATAATCCTTGAAATGCTGTACTTGGTATTAACAAACCACTGTTTTTGCTTAAATCCCTAGAAACATAAATAAATAAAGTTTAAAACATCTTTTATATTTACAATAATTGTTTTCAAAATATTCTTTTTTTTGAAGATTATTTTTATTATTCTTGTTTTTTTCCTTCTTTGTTTTAGTAAGAAAAAAAAAATCCAAACTTTTAAAAGTATAAACTACTGATTTTATTATACTTTATTTAAATATATTAACAATAACAACAATATTAAATCACTGCAGAAAATAGATAAGAACACTTCTGACAACAAAAAGAAAGCCTTTATAAGCCAGATTAAAAAAAAAAAGGCAAGAAGAACATTTATTTGGCAATTACTGCTTAAATTAGTTAAAAAAATATATAAACTAAATTGAACTAAAAAACTTTTAAAAAGCTCTAAAAAAACAAAACAAATGAGTTGGTTGCTACTGTACAAATAAAAATAAATAAATTTTTTATTATTATCGATCTTTTATATTATTATTACATCAAATATTGTTAAAGTGCAAGAATATTGTTAAAGTTTTTTTTTTTAAACATCTTTGCTTCCAACAAGGCTGCAAGCAACCACTACTTAGAGTTGGAAGTAACTGGAAGAGAAAAGATAAAGATTGTAGATCAAGATAACGATTTACAGATGACTTGAAGAATTGCAAATTCTATGAATCAGGAAAGCAAGATGAAGGAAGCGAATTCTAAAGATGTTCGAGGAAAAAAACAAGACGAATAAGAGTTTTTGGAGCACTTAGGAACAATCACAGAAAAAGGATGAGACTTAATTGAATGACGAGTAACAAGAGAATGAATTTTAGTAGATGGCACAAGAGACGCTAGCTCTTTAGAGCAGTGCCCATCATAGTATTTGTAAAAAAGAGGAAGAGAAGCAACATTACGACGATGTGACAATAGTAGGAGGATGGCTGCAAGAGCAGGTCCAACTATATTTACAATGCATTTTTACACCTTGTCTAAAAGAGAAAGGGCATCATTAGAAGATGCACCCCAGATATGGCAACAGTATTCCATACAAGGCCAGATTTGAGATTTATAGAGATAGAGAATAGAATCTGAAGTAAGAGAGTGCTGAGCTCGATAAAGAGATACAACCTTAACAGATGCTAATTTTGCAACAGATTTGATATATGGTTTCCAAGAAAGATCACAAGTAAGAATTAATCCTAGAAGATGAAGAGTGGATGATTCATCAAGTACATTACCATTCATAAATATAGGAAGATCTAAATTATCGCGATAACGATTGGCTGAAAAAAATTGAGTTTTATCTGAATTGAAGTTCACCAGCCACTGTGAGCCCCATGCTGTAGCAGAAGTGAGATCCTTTTCAAGCTCAAATGCCCCCTCCAAGCAATCAGAGAGTGTTGGCTTCTTATCACAACAAGAATAAATGGTAGTATCATCAGCGAACAATATCACCTTAGATGTGAGAATATCTGGAAGATTGTTAATGTAAATTTAAAAGAGTATAGGGCCAAGGATAGAACCTTGAGGAACCCCTGAAGTTAAAGAATAAGAAAAAGAGTGCTGTCCATTGAGGACAATAATCTTAAAGATGTTACCTGATACACCGTAAGAAGAAAGCTTATAGAGAAGACCAGCATGTCAAACTTTATTAAAAGCTTTAGAAATGTCAAGAGCAATGGCCTTAACCTCTCCACCTTTATCTAATGCATGATAAAACCTATCGGTTATTACTTTTAGCACATCAGCTGTAGAACAAGAAAATCGAAATCCATATTGATGATCAGAAAGTAAGTTATTAGAATCAAGATGAGAAAAACCTTGCTTATGATAGGAAGAAGACTAATGGGACAGTAGTTAGACGAATCAGATCGCTCTCCAGAATTTTTGAAAATAGGGATAACAGATGCTGCTTTCCAGCAGGCTGGAAAACAAGACTCTGATAAGTACTTGTTCAATAGTTTAGAAAAAATAGACGACAACTCCGGAAAACACTTCTGCAAGACTATAACAGGTATGTTGTCCAGGCCACAAGCTGTAATAGAGTCTAAGCAGGAAATCACTTTAGATACAGAAGCTGGAGTGATATGAATATCAAGCAATGGATCAACTTGTTTGACGGCTATATCAGGTAGAACACAACTAGTGTAATCAAGAGATGATATTGATGAAAAGTTCTTAGCAAACAATTCAGCTGCAATCAATTTGCACAATTTAGGTGCAAGTGCAAGAATTTCAAAGCATTGATGTGTGAGAAAAAAAATAGATAAATAAAAGTTTTCAGAGCTGGAAAAGACAAATACAGTAAAAAGACTTCAAATGAGATTTTGATTGATGGAACAAGAGTTGATAGCTTGCTTGAATAGCGATCATGATATAGTACTTTCAGAATAGAAAAAGAGATGCAACCTTACAGCAAAGAGGCTCAATTGGCGAAGATTGCGACAAAAGATAACAACAGGATTTCATGCAGGGACGAATAAAAGATTTATAGAGGTATATAATGGGATCCGGAGTAATAAAATAGCGAGCACGATAAAAAAAAGGCAACTTTAGTAGGTGCTAACTTTGCAACCAATTGCATATATTATATACCATATATTCCATGAGAAGTCATTTGTGAATGATAATTCAAGAAAACATAAAGTAGAGGACTCAGTAAGAGTGTTGCCATTCATCAATATAGGAATACCAACAATATTGCAATAATTGTTGTCAATATATAACTGAGTTTTGTTTGGGTTAAAATTAACAAGCCACTGCAAGCCCCGGGCTTTCACAGAAGAAAGATCACACTCAAGATAAGCTGCCTGTTGTAAGTGATCTAAATCTGTTGATAGACTGAAGTATATAGCTGTCATCAACAAATAGAGCCACTTTAGATGTAAGATTGTCAGGGAGATCATTAATGTAGAAAAGAAACAACATAGGACCAAGGATGGTGCCCTGTGTTACCCCAAAAGTTACTGGAAATGAAGTGTTGGCCATTAAGGACAACTTTAAAACTGCAATTAGAAAAGATTGATTTAATATTTTTTAAAAACTTTTTCAACACTTTATAAGGCCAGCTTATGGAGAAAATTATCTATTGTTGATCATTTTTAAATAAGGCTCCCTTTAAAATTAAAACAATTACAATTTGTAGCATGAACTTATGGACAGTATAAAAACACACAAGTTAAACTTGATACATGTTAGAAAACACACAAAACTTGAATGCACACAAGACTTGAATGCAAATTTATAACAATGGCTTTCATGATTTGATGATTAAATGGAAATTAAAAGTTAAAAAACAATTAAGCTTTTTTTGTTAAAAAATATATATATTTAGTTTATTCTTTTTTTAGACAATAGTGTAAAATAATCTTATAAATATTTTTCTTCAATTTCTTGATATTTCTAAACTCATTTATAATTTAAGTTCAAGATGAAAAAAACATTTAACTATATATAACTTTTTAATATTTATATTTTTATATTTGATTTTTTTTTTTTTTACTCTAAAATAATTATTGCATTTGTGCAAAGTAGAACTTTTGTATAATGATTTAATTTGATCAATTAAATGTATAAGTAATTTTTAACAGTGTGTGCGTTACAACAGAGGAAATGTAGCCAATACTTACAATATTTCTAAATGTTTAAGATGTAGGAATGCAGTATCCATTTCTTTATCTCCAATAGAAATACAGTTAGTGCTTAAGTTAAGAACTTTCAGTTGATCAAGTCTACTGAATGCAAATTCTGATATGTAGCTAATAGTATTGTGATCTAAATAACTAAAAATAAAAAGATAATGGGAGTGATAAAACATAAAATATTTATAAAATGATTATAATAACAAACCTATGCATAAAATAGTTGACTGTCAACTGACTTATATTATAACTAAATGTTATATTTGGTGAAAGCATTGCATTTTAAATAGGACCCATTGCGGAGGCTTTAAATTTTATTTTATTTGATAAAATTTCTTTATCAAGTGTTTACCAAAATATGACAAAATAGATAGATACATTTCCATGCTAAACAATAATATTTTGAAACTGTATTTATCTAATCTTAATGACATTTTAGTCTAGCAAAATGCACCAGAAAAATGCTAAATTTCTCATTTCATTTCATGATAAAACATTTGTTGGTTATTTTCCTTGAAATCCATGTTGAATAGCATGAAGAAAGAAACTTATTATGAATAATAAATATGAGTAATATGAGAAATTAGTAATTTAATAAATTTAACTTCTCAAATATCAAATAAAAATTTAACGATAAATTTATAAGATTTTACTATGCACACAATTTTTACAGTAAACAAAAAAACTGCAGTTACTACATGCAATATTTAATATTGCACCAAACAAAAAAAGATACTCACAGGTAACATAATTTCTGTAATTCTTGAAACAATCCAGAGTCAAGAAACTTTAATGAATTTTCTGATAAATCACTACAAATTTTAAAAAGAAAAATTTTTAAATTTAAGAATTTATTTTAAATTATTAACTTTTTATTATCAAAAAATCAACTTTGTAAGGAACACAAAGGTTTAAAAATATTTATTTTTTTTCAAAAAAACTTTTATTAAAAATTGTTTTACTCACATTAACATGACTTCAGGCGTAAATAAAAATGAGCCAGTCTCTATGTAGTTTATAGTATTGTTCTTTAAATATCTAAAAAAAATATTTTTTTTGTTAAAATAAAAATAAGAATTGATATTAAATCATATCCAGACTTTATATTAGCAATAAAAAAACTATTAGGTAAGATTTTTAAAAATTTTTAAAAATTTTTTTTGCAACTCACAACTCTGAAAGACAAACCTTGTTAAACAAGGCTGTTGTAAAAAGAAACAGGTTTAGGGTGGATTTGAACTTCAAAACTTTTGATTGTAAGTGATCTACCATTAATCTACTACAGCATTGTTCTGTAAACAACTCAATTAACAACATAAAACCTTAATTTACTATGAAAAAGACGCAAGATAATCAAATTGCAATTTTTGGATGTTCTTTTCAAAAAGTGTACTTAGTTTTTTACATTATGCACAAATCTTTTAAATAAATTTTTTAGTTTTTTTCTCTCTTTTTATAAAACTGATCAAAATAGATTGTTTAATTAAATAAACATAAAAATTATCAATACATGGCTTGGACTTGATAAGAACATAAATTTTTTTCTATATATTTTCATTAAACTTTTTTTCTATTTTAAAAAAAAATTATATACGCTAAAATCAAACTATATTGACTAAAAAAAAATCAATTCATCTTTTATAAATATTAATGATAGTCCGAATGCAAATATTTTAAATTTCCATTTATTGGATTTTATTTGAATTTCACTGAAACTTAAAGTGATAAAAATATTGCAAAAATATAATAATTAAATTTATATTCACAACTAATATATAAGAGTATAGGTTTTTAGTGCTGGTTGTCATTTATATTAAAAATCTGACCATGATTGATTTTTGATGCTGATCCTACCAAAATAAATGAAAACAAAAAAAGAAAAATCCCTCTTTAAATAAACAATTATTTTATAATTGAATTAATCATAATATAAATTTATCAAACTATTTTACTTTATTCTTATCATTTTGCTTTTTATAATGTGTCATAATTCGTAATATAATTTTTATTCATTTGTAACACATTTATTTTATCAATGTGATGATGTTTTGGTTTTAACTAGTATATACCAGAGTTTTAATAGTAAATTAAATTTTAAGCAAATGCATAATGTAATTGTTAAACAAGAGTTAAAAATATTGAACTTTTTTAAAAATATATTCACACATTATAACACTCAATAACACTCTTATCATATATAAACGAAATAACACTCCTATCCTATAGAAACAAAATAACACTCAATAACACTCCTATCCTATAGAAACAAAATAACACCCTTATCCTATAAAATCAGAATGCAAAACAAAACGCTCATAATTTTTAAACTTAAAACAGATCAGAGAGTTTTTTTGATTTAGAATATATTGCAGATAAAGCAGAACTTCTGATTTCAGTAAAGTTTATTCTTTTTTAAGTAGGTTTATTTAGTTGAAAAACTACTGCTCTAGAAATATGTTACAATAATAATAAATAAAGAATATAGAAATTTATTGTAAATACTTATAAATATTAATATTTAATTAATCAATAACTTCTTTAAGATTTTATAAACATTCTAAAAAATGTCAAAAAATGTCAAAAAAAAAAAAAAAAAGAACTTACAGATTTCTTAGATTAGATTCATCTATAAACCATGATCTAGTTAAAGATTTTAATTGATTGTGATCTAAAAACCTAAACAAACATCAAAACAATTGAAAAATTGTTTCAGTTTTTATTTGATAATAATAGATTTTGAGTTTTTTTAAATTTCAAATATCAATTGTTTTTTTCAAAATGATAAAAATTATACAAAAATTATAATAATATATATAACAACATATAATAAAATATAGTAATAACACTAAATAATAATTTACTAAATATTATAATTTATTTATAAAAAATTTATATTCAAATAAAATAATACAATAATAAAAATCTTACAGCTGTTCTAAATCTTTAAGATTTAAAAAAGTAACTGCTGTGATCTCCTTAAAAAGGTTATATGATAGAATTCTAAAATTAAATAAATCAGCTATATTAATACAGATATATCAATTTAAGCACCATCAATTTAATAAATGAATAAAACCACAATTTAGTTAATAAATAAATAAAACCACAATCAATTTAAGCACCATCAATTTAAGTCATTTGAATGAGCTCTTACTTAATGATACCTCGTAACATTTGTACTTAATGATAATGATATTAAGTAATATCAATGTAAAATATAAAAAATACTTTATAAAAAAGTTAAATGTTGTTAATCAAAATATATTTGAAAAATTGTTTCTATCAACTACTCACAGTGTTTTTAGTGCCCTGAACCTCTGCCAATACATTCTTATGTGATGAATCTTATTATGGCTCAAATCTCTAAAAAAGATAAAAAATAATTTTATAACTTATAAATAAGTACAAACATACAGTTATTTAATTTAAAAATAAGATTTTATTAAAATGTAAAAGCACAAAAAAACATAAAAATTTCAAAAATAATCAAAACAATAGGAGATAAAAAAGCACATTGTATGAAGCTTTAATTGTTTCATCTGTTCATTTTTATTTGTAGCTGCACTCAGCTCCTCAAGTTCATTATAACTAACGTTTCTAAAAAAATAAACTTTATAATCAACAAAACATAAAAAAAAAAAAAAAAAAAAAAAAACAGCAACAACTATAAAATATTTTTATTTTTTTCACTTTATTGAAATGTGTGTCAACAAGTGGCCTCATTAATATACACAATTTAAACCCTATAATTAGGAATTTTAGACAATGTGTCCTCATGTTTTCTTTAAACTTTTTTTGGGTATTGCATATTACATAAAAACAAGTTTTAAACAGAAAACATTAGTCCAAAATGTTGAATGGACTCCAAAGATATTGCAATTATATTGACATAGTTTCCTAAAACAAACCAATTTTATAGCATTTACAAAAAGCGTTTTCCTGAATAAAATGAGAAATAACATGGGTAGAAATATGAAATATAGATATATATATATATATATATATATATATATATATATATATATATATATATATATATATATATATATATATATATATATATATTGATCCAGAGTTAAAAAAAATGCACTTAAAATGTTGAAATATAAAGAGATTTAAAAATTAACTAAAAAAATTAATTTATATAACTCAACTTTGGGGTTTTCTCAAAACAAACCCCTTCGAAGTTTTTAAAATTTTTAGCTACTTATAATTTTATAATTATCACAAAAATTCTAACTGGAGAAACATAAAGAACCATTATTCAAAGATATACCATACTTTTCATTAAACTATAAAAAAAAATCCTGCAAATAGAATTCCAATCAACTACTTCATTTGGTTAAGATTCTTTAAATAAAATAAAAAAAACTATATTATATTTAAAGAAGTCTTGTATATTTAAATTTGACAATATCTTAACAACTGAAAAACAAATCTTGCTTTGTTATTATATAAAAATGATGTGTATTTGTTATACAGTTTTGTTAAAGAAAAACATTTATTTGTAAAACTGTATTAGAATAAGATTAACAATATTTACAATTGCAAAACATTGTACTAAAAAAAGAACCCAAAAAGCTTTAAGCTATTTCAACCTTAAAAACTTATATTTTTTTACTGAAATTAAGTAGGAAAATAGAATTCTTATTTATTTGTTTAAAGAAATCTTTTCTTTTTACTGTTCATTTCAAGTGATTTACCTTAGAATGTGTTCTATTAGCTAAATAACATCAGAGGCATGATAAAGTCATATCAAGTGATTTACCTTAGAATGTGTTCTATTAGCTAAATAACATCAGAGGCACGATAAAGTCAACAAGATGTTATTGAAACCAAAAACTTATTGAAGAAAAAAATATTATATCTTTACACCTTAACATTGAATTATCAAAATTTACAATTTTATGAGTAAGACATTCTACAAATTATTTGAAAATGTATCCATTATAGCAGAAAACTTGTTGGGATCCATTCAATGTATACACAAAAAAATCATTAGCAAGTACCTATAAAATTTAAATATTTTATTATTATAATTTTTTAACTAACAGTTTGAAAAACATAACAAAATAAAGTTTTATACAAATGTAAAGACAAGCTCTTTATACTTCAACTACTACCAATAATTTTCAGTCATTTTATTTCAATATTTTTAGAAAACCTTGATGTAGTTACAGTAAAAGAGTAACAAGTCACAATTAGAGAAGTTTGAATATTGCTCATGGGAAGAAACTCTGGAAACAAATGATTATCAAATCTTACAGAAAAGGAACAAAGTCAAGATTAACAAAATGATAATTTTGCAATATCACCATTCAAAGTAACAAGTCAGGGAATCAAAAAAGAAAACTTTGAAAATATTATGGGCTTGATAAAAGTGTTCTGAAAATATTATTAAAACTATTTTTAATTTCTTACACTCACACCCCAAGTTGACCAATATTAGAACAGACCTCAAGATGGCTCATATTAAAACACACCCCAAGTTAGCCAATACTAGAACTAAAAAAAAACTTTGCAGTTACAGAATACAGGCAAAGATGGCTAGAGAGATTAAAAAAAAAACAAAAAAAAAACTACAAATTATACAAAGAAAACAATCCAAAAAAGCTGCAGGCTAATCATTTAATTTCCCACTCTCAATCACAGTCTCAACCAAAACAACAACAAAAAAAAAATCAATCAACCATTTATAAATATTGTGGACTTTGCAGAAATTTATCCTTTTGTAATTCAAGATGAAATACAGAGCTATCGCTGAAACACAAAAATATTTTTTTACATTAGTGAAATATTATAAAGATGATAAAAGTATACTAAAACATATTTCTTACTGCCTTATATCAGATGACATTATCCACAATGTAACCTATGTGAACAAAATATTTCAGCTACTCATTTCAGCTAATGTAACAGTAGTCTATGATGCAGGGGTGTAATGCCATAGCAGTCTGGCAGTGTGGACTAGCTTTGGACTAGCAACTAGCTTTTGCAAAGTGCAACTAAAATTTAGATACTAATCTGACACCAAACAGGGCAACCAGACTGATATTTTTATTTCATTACTCTTTTGGAAGTTATTACTTACAAAAATTTAATAATAAAACTATTTTAGTGATTGTGATTAAAAAAAACACTATAAAAAGCATTAAAAGTAGTTAAACTTTGCAATATATAATCTTTGAACGTCATAAAAAAAACCATTTTAATACTATATATATTAAACTATATATTTCAAATGTGCAACTATGTTTTTTAAAAAAGCTGTAGTCACATTTTAAATCATGTTTTTTTTTTCAATTTAAAATGCATATGCATCATTTTTAAAAACGCCATGGTCATATTTTGAATCAGGTGAATGTGCACAGGAAGAAATAATGTTTAACCTTTTTTTGTCATAGTAAAATAAATTTTTATTTAAACTTTATCAAACAAAGTTTAACATTAATTATGCATGCGGAAACTTTTTTTGATTAAAAAAGTTTTTTTTTTTAAAACAAAAAAGAATTTTAAATTAAAAACATGTTTACACTAATTATAGATCAAGCGATAGTAATCTATATATATATTTTTTTATAAAAAATTCCCTGATGACTTTTAAGTTTAAATGCTCGAATTAAAAGGCAATGAAACTTCTGTTATGATTGACAAAAAGGAATAAAACAAAACATATATAGATTACAACAAAAATAAACAAACTCATTTTTTTAATAGTTTATTTTTATTTAAACAGTTGCTTATTAATCGTAATTTAGTAGTGTGGTATTTTAACTAATTTGTTTCAGACAAAATTGAGACCAGACAAACCACTAATGATAAGTGGTGGGTTGGCATCAAAACGAAGACCAATCTGAAAGAAGATGATACTGAAGTTAAGTTCCTTCACCCAAAAAGTTAACCAGCATATTTTAACTGATTTTAAAGTCATGACTACAGTTTTATTTCAACATAAATCTTTCGTAAAATATATCTGTTTCACAAGCTTGCTCTAATTCCAGTAGAAACTATATATTTGAAAAAACAAAAAAGGGAGAAGTACAAGCAAAATGACAACAATATTGTAAATTACATATTACAACTGCCAAAAAACCTTGAATCTTCAATACTTTAAAAATATTGTAATTTTTAAGTAACTTTTTATTATTTATTATTGTATTTGGAATTATTTATTATTGTATTTGGAAATATTTTTTATTTATTTCTTGAAAATATGATATATCTTTGAAATTGTATTTCTATATGTTAATGATGTTTTTCCAGTTAGATTTTAAAAAAATATTAAAAACCAAAAAAATACAAATTTATATAGGAGTGTTTTTTATATTAACTTAAAATTGGGATATATAAACCAGTTGTTTTCCTATTTTTAAAGTATGTTCCCTTTATATTTGAGCATTTTAAGTGCATTTTGAATGCATAAAAAAACATTATAAAGGCATATTTACATATTGTTTTTCTTCTTATTTCTCATTTTGTTAAAGGGATCGTCAAGTGCAGAGACAAGTTGTGTTTATATTACAGAAAATGTTTGAAATTTTTTTTGATTAAAACTCAAAATAAATGCATATCAATAAAACTAAAATTGTAATTTTAGTAAAAGCTTGTCTTCTCCATTTTTTCTTGGTTCTCTGAGTCTTCCTAATAATGTGGCAATATGCAGACTGCATAATTCATTTCATGCACCTTTAATTATATTATGTTATATTAGTATAGTGCAGTGGATGTTATATTGCTCTAACTTTGAGGCGCAGCTGTCTAGGTTGTGGGTTCAAATCTTCCATTATTTGGAAACTACTTTATTTAATTTTAAATGTTTTATTTAAAATAGTTTTATGTTTTTTTAAACTAATATTGTTGTTTATTTATAAATGTAACATTACATTATATTGTTGTAAATAATAATTAAAAAGTAAGTATGACAAAATTTTGTCACTTTGAAAATTTAAAGTAGATAAAATAAATAATACCAGTTTACAAATTAAATTTGATATAATATATTATTACACAGGCAAATAATATATATTTTCTTAAGATGTAAAAGTATGCTAACTTTTAATATAAAAATCTAGATAAAGATTTATACTTACAACTGTTAAAAACAAGTTGCGCTACTGAAATCTTAAAACCAAATATATTATTTTATTTTTAATTGCATCACAAATTTTTTTTTTGGAATTTAGTAAAAAATTATACAAATAAATTTGATTTGCTGATTGAGGAAAAAAAAAATTAGATATCTTTAAAAAAAAGTAATTCACAATGACATCATATACTGACGCTGCTATAAATTATTTTAGTCTGCATATTGTAGCATATATTATAAAGACTCTGAAAACCATGAAAAAATGGAGAAGGTGAGCTTCAACTAAACAAAAATTTTTGTTTTATTGATATGCATTTATTTTCTAGTTTTAATCAAAAAAAAATTCAGCCCGAATATTTTTTGTTAAAATTTTCTTTAGTATGAACATAACTTGTCTCTGCACTAGGGGATCCCTTTAAAGAAAACAATATTTTTTTATTATGAAAACTGGGTCATTTCAAGAAAATAAAATTGCAATATCTTTTGAACCATTGAACATTTTGGGCTAAAACATTGCATGCAATATTTTTATAAGTAAAAATCATAAGTGTAATATCTATATACAAAATTTTTGAAATAAAATACTTGAAACAAAGTTAAAGTACTTACAAAACTTCTAAATTCAATAGATCATCAAAAAAGCTCAAGGGAAGACTTTTTATATGATTGCGACTTATATCACTAAAAAAAATTAAAAATAAAAGTATTGAATTTTAATTAACAACCACAAAACTCATCAAAATCTGTGAGCTATGTGCTTTAAAGATCACTATTAATACTAGATCATGGAAACATGAGACTATATGTGATATTGTAGGCCATTTTAGTTTTACTAGTAATTATTTTTTAAACTGTCAGGAAACATTGACATTATATCTATATTACTTATAAATTTTTTTCTACAAAAGTGCCGGTTTTGATATTTTTGTTTTGCTGGTTTTGTTTGTTTTGTTATAATTGATTTTATCAACAAAAAAAAAGAAAAGAAAAAATATTGTTACAAACTTTAAACGACATCTTATAAAGAGTTTATATTTTATAACTAAAAACAAAACTTCTTTTATGTATATAAATGTATTATTAATTTTTTGCTTGAATTTAAGCTTATTTATTGCTTAAAACAATATAACTCTTGCAATGCCTTTGTTTATATTTATAAGTTTTATTTTGCAAAAAATAATGTTTTTGCAAAATAAAACTAATAAATACAAAATAGTTACATCAGCTATATATAATTAATAGATTGTGTGATATCAAAAAAGTGTAAACAGAAATTTTCTTTATAATTTAGAAAGAATTTTGATTAAAAAATTTATTTAAATTAAAAAAATTAGATTTTTTCTTTCTCGGTTTTTCTTCCTTCTTTACTATTTTTTACAAGAAATAAAATTCCTTGTAAATATGTTATAACTTATAACACTGCATCAAAAATATTTATAAAGCGTGTGCTTAACTTTTATTGCCTTGAGGCAAGTGAAAGCACAACGGTATATATTTTTTAATAAATCAAGCCTTCTCAGGAAATAAGTGCAGTTTTTTGTCTTGTGTGTGCACGCACAAGTATTTTATTTTAGACAACTTGGTCATGGCTGTTTGCAAGTTTCATTATATTAGGTGTAGCGGAAAAAACTAAATGATTAGTGGTGGGATTTAAACCACGGACATTCCGTGTAGGAAGTAAAACCCTTATCTAAATAAGCTAAATGTGCATATACTTATGAACAAATAATTATAATTATATAATAAAAAAAGTTATACATAAAAATATACAAATGCATTACTTAGACAAAGATAATATATACTTGTTACATTAACAATATATTTATATATTATATAACATTATATTTATACAAATATATAAAAAAAACTGTTTTTTTTTTGCTTTGCCTTATCCAGTTTCGTTGCTGAAAATAACAACCACACAAAAAAAAAAAAAAAAAAAAAACAGTACACAAATTATTTAAACTATTATTTTTTTCTATTTAAATAAAATTTCCTATTTTGCTAGTTTTGCTTTCTTTAAAACTTAGTTTTTTCTGCAATGCCTAATATAATAAAACCTGCAAACGACCATAATCAAGTTGTCTAAAATTTGTCTAAAACTTAAATCTTTGTTTATCACAAAAAAAAAGTGCTGGTAAGGTAATTAAATTGAGTTTCTTTTTTGCAACAAGTAATATTTTTGTTCGTTAATAACTTTTTAAAAGTAAAAAATCATTATTTGCAAAATTGCAATTTTAAGAAATAAAGAAAAAAAATATTAGGATATTGTAATTCATTTATACAAATGTCTAGAAAAGAAAGAAATTAATTTATGTTAAATGATGTAATATTAATAAAAAATTAATAAAAAAAGTAATATTAAATTTAATTATTTAATATTTAAAAAAAAAAAAATAATTGAAATGAAATAGATATTCCATAATGTGTACATTTAGAAATTAACACTTCTAGATTTGTATGTATATGTATATACAATTGGTATTGTGCATTTAGCAATATTATTATATTAATATTTTAAAAATAAAAACATAGTGTTTATCTATATATCTATATATAATATAATATATATATATACACTTTTTATAATATATATTTATATATATTTATATTTATATATATTTATACTTTATTATATATATGTATGTATGTATATATATATATATATATATATATATATATATATATATATATATATATATATATATATATATATATATATAATCTTATATTAGTAATATATCTAATATAACTGTTGAAAATACCTTATTGTAAGAGATGCATTGTTACTTTAATAAAAGTATAGTATAGTTTACTTACATTATTGTAGTATTTGAACTGATAAATTTTGGCAATATTGATATATTTCTATTTGAACAGTCAATGGTAGTATTATAACATGAACATAATTCATAACACATTACGAAAGAATTTGTACTTTCAAAATCAGGTGTAGCAGTAACCAGTGCATAATTAACAAAAAACACCATAATTTTTGTAATAATAAAACTACATATAACACTGTTCATATTGCAATGATAATACCAAGCTAACAGCAATTAGATCGACCATGAAATTAAAATAAAAAACAGCAAGGTTTTAATTAATAACTCATGACACTTTTGTACCACAATTTTAACGCTCAATATAAAACTATGTCCTTTTTATTATGTAACGTTTTGTAAACTCGAGTACACAATTTATTCAAATATTGTTGACGAATGATCTAAACAATTCCTAATAGCAATATCTACTCATATAGAATCATTAAAGTTAGCAATATCTACTCATATAGAATCATTAAAGTTAGCTTAGTACATGGTGCTTTCGGCGAACTGCATTTAGATATATAAAAATCTTCGTTAATTTTTTTAAAAATATTTTTCTAGCAATAATAAAAACAGTCGCGCTATAAATGCTTTGGTTTCACAAAACTACCCTAAGAATGTTTTTATAGAAACATTTCGACAATACGCTGCGAGAGTTCCTGTTTCCTTCACAACCATTTTCACATCGACAAAAGTTGTTTAAAAATAGCTCCCCTCGAGCTTTAAAACCGTAATTTAAGAGTTATTTTTATTCGGGAAAAAAACATCTTTCGTCATAAATTGCCAACTCTGTTCTTTTCCGTATCTAAAAGATTCATGCCGCGGTTTATAACTTATTGATGATAAGAGTAAAACCGCTAATTAATTGCATTTCTATCTATTAGTAATCATTATTCAACTGCCATTGTTATTCATCATTGATAAAAAAAATTAAGTTTTGTTGAAAATAGTGGATATGTTCACTTTATTTCTTTGCTAAAATTATAGTAATTTATGATGTTTTTTATGAGGTGACATATCGGGATTATATGCGGGGCATTTTTAGCATTCTAGAGTGTTAATGCATTATTTAAAATCATTTTTATTATTTGAGGTCCCAAAAGGCATCTAAATAATTTTAAGCAACATAATTCTAAAGGTTCAGTTATTAATTTAGGTTTTTCGAGATTTTTTGGGGTATGTCTAGTCCTGATGCCCTTTTTTATGTGGTTATTAAGGTGTTCTAAGAAGTCCTTACAGTTTTATCACAGACCACCACGAAAGAGTACTTAGCTAGAAAGTTTACGCCTTCTTCCTTAGCGATGTCACTTTCTGGTCGAAGCCGGCATCGAACCTTGGACCTCTTGATTCTGAGCCAGAACCTTAATCACCGCTGCACATAATCACCTTGCACGCGTACATGCATATATACATACATAAATACATAAATACACACATACATACCTACATACATACATACATACATACATACATACATACATACATACATACATACATACATACATACATACATACATACATACATACATACATACATACATACATACATACATACATACATACATACATACATACATACATACATACATACATACATACATACATACATACATACATACATACATACATACATACATACATACATACATACATACATACATACATACATACATACATATACGTTTGCAAGGAGATGCTATTTGACAACTGCTGTCATTTTTTAATCTAATTGGAGTTTTTTTTTATCTCTTATGTTACTTTAAAAAAAATACTAATGGACGTGTAACAGTTACATTTATATTTAGTTACATTTAATTACAAATTAGTCTTACTTTAATGCAATGCATTATTGGGTAATTTAAAAGAATTGATAGGATTTTATTTTTTTAGCTATTAATAGTTTTTTAAACTTTTTATCAAACCTCATCTCAAAAGCTTCTTGATAATGGAACATGCATTTTTGGCTATTAGGTATTGGAAAAAAAATTATTTGCTTAAATTAAATTATAACCAAACCTATACTTAAAATCTGTTGTCATAAATTCAATAAGATTATTGAATTTCAAACGATTGCATTATAAAGGAAATAATCCTATATCATGTAATAAAAGTATAACCGAGACTTAACGGAAGCAATTAAAATAGTTCGTCCCTTTTAAGAAACTTTTCATCCTGTAATAGTTGTTTGATTTATTGATGGTTACATATTTTTAAACAATATTTTTGAAATAAAGTGGGTAGCAAGAAAAGTGTTTAAAAAGTGTTGTTATTGTTTTGTTTTTTTAATTTAAATTAAAAGTTTCATAAGTCTGTTTATTTTACATTTTTGCAACGTTAATGGTTTTAAAAACATTTTAAAAAATTTATATTAAAGGTTTTTGTTTAAAAAATGTATTGTTTTTTAAAGTTTTATCATTAATATCATTATCATCATCATTATTGTTATTATTACTATTTATTATTACTACTTTTGTTTATGTTTTTTGCATTTAAGTAATGAATTTATCGAATTAATTATTTAATACGACGTATTAAATAATTCAGTAGATAAACGTATAAATAATTATAAATACCATGAATGTTTTGAATGAGTTCTTTGCACGATAAAAATAAAAAAAAATAAGGAAATAAAGAAAAAAAAATTTCTCTACTATAAGATATAAGTAAAAATAAAAACTATTTAAAATATAAAAGATCATTTGGTATTAAACACTAATTTTTTTTTTTAAAAAAAAAAAGCGATGTACTTTAATTGCTGATCTTCAGCGTTTTCACTAATTTATATTACGTTATCTGAAAAAAGGTTTTACGGTGTATTATTTAACTATTTGTTACTGTTATTGTCATTGTATATATATATATATATATATATATATATATATATATATATATATATATATATATATATGCATATGTATGTATGTATGTATGTATGTATGTATGTATGTATGTATGTATGTATGTATGTATGTATGTATGTATGTATGTATGTATGTATGTATGTATGTATGTATGTATGTATGTATGTATGTATGTATGTATGTTTACAGGCACGTAAGAAAAAATTTTAAAATTTACCAGCAAACGCAAGCCTCAGCCAATCACAGAAAAGAGGTCATATTCTAAATCGATTGCTTATTATAAACAATCAAAACTTTTTATTAAAACTGGAGTATTAGCTGCATTAGCAAATAAAAAATTGCGATTGTCAGAAAATTTTAAATGTAAATAACGATGTGGATTGAATTTTTGTGTTACATTTTATTTACTTCCTACTTACTTTTTAGACAATATTAGTTATTTTAACTTCTTACTTTGTGTCTTGTTTCTTACCCAAGATTGTGCTCAATTTTAGCCCCTCAACCTTTAGGTAGCTCAGAATATGCTTCAATCTTAATAAAACTTCTTCTCCCAGAGATGGATTCAGGATTTTTTTTTTTTTTTGAAGGGGGGAAGGAAGGATGTTGATATATTTTATTTTTTTGAACCGCATTTGCGTCTTCTAAAAAATGTCCTCAATTTTTATGATATTTTAGGACTTTCAGATTATGGTAATGGGGGAAGGGGAGCATACCCCGTGCCCCCTGGATCCATCACTGTCCTACATTTTCCTCATTCCCTCATACTGCTGTACTCCATACAACTATCTAAAAGCTAACTTTTATCTATAATTTTTTTCGTGATGGTACTTAGATAAATGTCTTCCATTTCTCTGCTTACAAATGTGTTACGCTGCTTACAAATGTACCTCTTTGATTTAAACAACTCTAAAAGGTTTGTTGTATGATTTGTTATAACTTAAGTGTAAACCCTCTCTTCATTATTTTTGTTTTTATATGCGGCTGTAATTTTCAACTTTAACAATTTTCCATCTTTTTCATCAGGTGAATTCTCCTGAGAAAAGTACTGTTATGTATGTTTGTTCTCAGGAGAATTCGCATGCGAGTCAAATGTGTCTTCTTCCTGTTATTAGCTCCTGTTATTATATTAGCTTAATAAAAGGTGAATGGAAAAAAAAAATTTCTTTTTGTTTATCTAAGTTAGTGAATCCTTAAAACAGTACCTGCATATAACAGTATTTCCAAAAAATGTATATTATGTTAACAAGAATGTTTATTAAATAAAAAAATTAGAATTAATTTCTAAATGCAGACTTGAAAGTAAGTATTTTTTTATAAAATTATACAAACCATCTGAATTTCCGCGTTGTCAATATCGTGTTTTGAGAGTGAATAATTTCCTCTTTGATTAGTTGGTGTTGGTGCATCAATCTTACAAAAATCATCAAGAGACGAATATTGGAGAGTATTTTCTGAATTTCCGCGTTGTCAATATCGTGTTTTGAGAGTGAATAATTTCCTCTTTGATTAGTTGGTGTTGGTGCATCAATCTTACAAAAAACATCAAGAGACGAATATTGGAGAATATTTTCTTTGGTTGGCCTCTTGAAGCATTTCTCTCCGGGTGCAGCAGACTATTCCATACAAGAAACATAAATATCATCATCATTGACCTAATAGTTGAGGTAAAGATAAAGTAACGTCTAATCATTGCTGCTTCCTTTCCTTGAAATTAGTTAATATGGTTAATAAACCAACAATATTTTAATAGATCTCAATACACAAAAATATATTTAATTCTTTAATTAACAAACTTCTTATACTTTACCTTGAGTTCAACATTTTTCTTGTTCTCGCCTCGTCTGTTCTGATCTAGCGTCCCGTTACTGATTTGTGCTCAACTAACGAGCGATTAACTTAATTTTCCTGCCTGGTGAAAAATGACATCTTTCTCTAATATTTTTAAAACTTAACTAAACTCTTTAAACAAAGCCATTTAAATAAGTTTTCTAGCTTTTTATTTGTTTTGTCTTAAGTGCCCCAAGAAGATCTAATGGTCTTGTCACTGAACTCTCCGGAAGAGCATTTAACTCGGAAGTTCACGATTTCTTCCTTACTGATGACGCAAAATGTGCCTAGAGCTGGCATTGAACCATTTATCTCTTGATTCTTAAGCAAGCACTATAACCACTGTGTCACGGCTAACAATTTTATACAAAAGTAATTTCTAGATATGAGAATTAATGGGTAAGTATATGACCTGGCCGAGCCAAGTAACTATAGGATTCACATAGAGCATAAAGATCTGTTAAATGTTTTAGGTAAAACTTTATATAAACAGAGACGTATTTATATTTTCGGCGCCCTGGGGCACTAATCCTTCTACATTAGTTTTGTTTTGCAAATGTATTTATAATGTCATTAAAGTTCATATCAATGGTAATTCAATCGATAGAATTGCTAACCTATTAAGACAATCACTAGTTATTTCCAACCTCAAATAAGACTTAACCCTCTTTAATGCTAAAAATGATCTCTTAGCTAAACATTTGGACGTGGGCAGCATGATATACTCTTCATGCTATATTTACTTATAGTAGATATATAATTAAGGATAGTTATATAGTTCTTGAAGTTTATTAGTTCTGATCATTTTACAAACATCTATTATAGTTTTAGGTTTTATGTTTTCAGTTAAACTCATTAAATAATCGTCAAAAGATTATTATTTTTTATATTTTTTGAAGTATTTCTGCTTTTTTGTAAACCTCTGGTGGTGATAGTTTTATTATTTAAAATAAAAAGTTAAATTTTTTTTTGCTTTATCGTATCACAATTTTTTTCTTTCTAGTTTAGAACGTAGTTTATCAATAATAGCATAATATGTATTAATCCTTAAAGAGTTTCGAATTTCAAAATTTATTTCTCCTTCTCTTTTTTTATCTGCAGATAATTTTCTTTTTTTCTTTTGCGTATTTTTCAATAAATTTTGTGTCCCGATTTATTGATTGCTCCCTCTTATTATAGATATCAAACATACTACTCAGATCTAATATATATCGAATTGACGATTTGTATAAACTTACAACTGTTTCTAAATCAACCTTAACTGACTGCAATTGTTAACTAGTTTTGCTGAATCTTTCTAGTATATCACCCCATAATGAGGCCATTATAACCGTTTCAAGATAGTCCATTAGCTTTTGATCTTATGATTGACTTTTGTGATTTTTCATCTTTAACAAAAGACAGTGCATTAATTATTTCATTCCAATTTTTGTTAAAGCTAATACTTGCGTCAGATCTTGCTGACAACATGGTACCTGATTGTTTTTTAAGCTATACGTTTTCATACATTCAAAAACAAGATTTAAAGAGTGTGCCTAGCATGGTACAAATGTAGCCAAAAGATTAACTTCTTTAATGCGAGCTTGAGACCTGTATACTTACCAGACATGTTAGACGGATTGTTTACGACTATTGTTTATATCTAATCCATGCCATTCTAAAACTAAAAAGGTAGCATCTGCAAACTCTTCAGATTTATGACCAGAGTTGGGTAAAAACCCTAAAAATCTTTCTACCTGACAGCCATTTTTTTGAACATACCAAATCTACATGGCTAATATCAGAAGTAGAATTAATACTGATGGAAAAATATTCGTTTTTTTGTATTGTAATGACAGAAAATTTTATAAAACCAGTTGTTATACAAAATTATCTGCCGTTATACCTATGAACTGCTCATATATATTAAAAAATTGGTACGATCTTTTAAAAAAGATAGTATCCTCTAAAAAAGGATCAAACTGAGCAACGTGACTTTTTTTACCAAATCAACGTTTTCGCATAAATAATTCGAGCATAACTATGTATAATTTGCAAGTGGACTTTGATCGCCTTTTAAATGATACTTCTTCTGCCAACCATACACATTTATTAGTTTTATAAAGATGAATTTCCAATCGAGATATTCTAGTTTTAAAAAAAAATGCGCCCGTATACTTGTAGGCAGAAAGCAAATAATTGCTAATTATTTGCAAAATTTCCAATTTGATTGGAAATTTTGCTGCAAAAAACTTGGAAATATTTAGTAGGTCTATGATATATGATTTGGGCATAATAATAATATAAAAATTTTCGTGATAATGATATAAAATAGCTATTAAATAACTTTCTAAAATTCTACAATTCTGACGGCTGGCACCCTATCAAAACTTGGCGCCTGGGGTCGAAGCCCCTGCCCCCCCCCCTTACCCCGTAAATACGTCTCTGTTGTAGCTACATTCTTATTGGAAGATTACAAAAGCTTTGCATAACCACTCGCAAAGTAACACAAGTTAAACCCATAAACTGAGTCAAGAAATTTTACGTAGGTGTATTAAATAAAGAACTGAAGACAGAATAAAACCATTTCTAACTGAAAATAACTTAAATAAATTTCATTTGTAATTTGTTGCGGAAATTATTCTAGTCAAGTTATTAACGCACTATGCATCTCGTTATTAAATAACATTTTCTTGACTTTGCGAAAGCATTTGATACTGTACCACATTGTGAATTATGGTATCTTATAATAGAATATAGTTTGCAACAATTAGTATTTGGACAAAATATATCTGACCGAATAGATTTTTTTAAGTGTAAGGCTCAATGATTAGTTCTAATTCCATTATTATTACATATGCACATAAATAATTCAATATAAAATACTGTTAATTAATGCAAGTTATATGCAATTAATAAAAAAGTAATATCCGAACGTGACAAAAACCAAGAAAATCAAAAGAAGATCAAAAATGAGTGGTGCTAAAACAAATTATTATTAAAATTTAAAAAAAAAAATGTTATGACTAAAGTAATAATAAATCTAAAAGTAATTACTTGATTCTACCTAGGATAAAACATCACTATATTAACCAAAAATAAAACATCAGACATCTCTAAATTAATTAAAGATCAAACTTCATTAAATTACTAAAAAAACGATTTTTAATTTTGGTGGATACTTATTTTGCGTTAATTGTTTTGTTAAAAAATAGTAATAGAAAGCAAAGATAAAATCAAAAATGCGTGAAAAAAAGAAAAAATTAAAACAATGTTATAGTTACAATTTCTATATAGAAAGCAAATAAATAAAAAAAATGAAAATTTGTAATAGAAAAAAAAAAAAAAAATTGTTGTAGAAAGTAAACGAAAAATTCAAAAGTTGCGATAAAAAGCAAAGCAAAAGTTCTTTTTTAGAGGTTTTGGTTAAGGTTAACTTTACTTCAAGTATTTTAAACGACTTTTTCCAGTACATTGACACGAGATAGAAGCAATTTGTTAAACCAGTTAAAAACCGCGTCTTTTTTTATTTGAATCTTTTTTTAAAACTGAAATACTTCAAAAAATAAAGCCGTTTTAATATTAATATGATCACATTTTCGTCAATTTATTTTGATAAAGTTAGATGTTAAACTTGGCGGGTGATATTTAAGCTCCAACTTAAGCTTTATAGCTTAAATTGATCAGCTACAGGCACGAGTTTAAAACTGATTGAGTTCAATTTAATGAACTCAATTTAAAAGTCGGATCAATAACATATAGAAAATATGTATTAATTTTTATTTTTTTTATTTTAGGTGCCCCAAGAAGTCCTAACGGTCTTATAGCAGAGCACCGCGGAAGAGCATTTGAAAGGAAGTTTAGGCCTCCTTCCTTACCGATGTTTTAAAACATGCCTAGAAATGGCGTTGAACCACGGATCTTTAGCCTCTGAGGAAAACGCACTAACTACTGCGCTTCGGCTGACGGATCTTTAGCCTCTGATATATAAAAAATCGAAAGAATAGGCAGTACAAGAGGTACTAAAAATAATCAAATACTAAAAGTCAATAGTCATTAAGTATCAGAAGAGCATCCTGGCGTTATTATTAGATGAGATCTAGCAAAGTATAGAAAGAATGATAGATGCAAATGATGACGATAATAACGCTGATATTATTCGTCCTATAATTGTTTAGATTATAATGCTTAGCAGCTTATTGATGCAGACATATCACATTATTTAGCAAAAAGGATTTAAAATAAAATTATTGGAGGTAAAGTAGAACCTAATTGGTAACAAATTTCGTCTCATCCATTACAATGGCGAATCTAAAAAGCTACTTTCTTTCCCATACTAGCTCATATGGCAAAAAATATATTATGTATTGCGAGCTCGAGTTGAACGCTTACTCTCCGCATAGGTATTACGATTACAAATGATCAAACAGAGTTGTTACCTAAAAATGTTGAAGATTTAATTTTCTTACATGATGCATGGCCTAGATGTGAAAAATATTTAATGAATTATTAAAATTATTATGTAATTATTGTATTTTATTCATTATATATTTATATTCATTAATAATACATATAGAATATGGCGCTGCATGCATGATTGCGTATGACGAATAATACTTAATTTGAATTAATTGAACATATATATTGAACAAAAAATAACTTTTTAATTACACTGTCACAAGTCTCTGTAATTAGACTAATTAAACTGATTAGCTTCGGCTTCAAGCTGAAACTGGTCGTTAAAAATCAATCAGCCGCAATCCTTTAATCCTTTAAAATAATTTTCAAACTTAAATTTCTTTAACTAGGGTTTACTGGTGGAATTTTTTGAGGTTGTTTTTCTTCCGGTGTTCTAATTGCAGATTTTTCAAAGTACAATCATTTTATAAGTTTTGAGCAAAAAAGTTGTAGTTTTCCGATGCCTAAATCTATTTAGAATACGAACAAAATGCCCCCATCTTAAATGAACACATACAAAACACACGTAAATCTCAAATTAAAATACAAAATGAATACAAAAATCAAATCTCACAAAATGTACTTTAAATATCATAATATTTTACAAAAATAATATTTTATTTTTTAATTAAAAGTATATCCTTGAAAGTTTTCGAAGAATCTTATTAAACCTTATTCAACAACCTTTTAATTTTTATTAAAACAGACATTTTTTAAAGATACAACAAAATTTTTTAGTGTCTTGTTTACGCACTGCTTATGATGTTTTGATAAAAATCCAAGATCTTCTGCTTATTGAAATACTCCTTAAGATGGAACCTGATTAAGTAATCTGATGGCTATGTGAAATTTATATTTAAGTGAAATTTACTTTACAAGTTCATCATTGGCATATAGTTTCAAGTGAATCATGAACTTTGCAACCTTATCTAGCTTTATTTTTTCGGATATATTATGTTATGACTAAAAACACATGATTAACCCTTTAAGTTGACTTTTTAAAAAAACTTTCAACATACTTGTTGAAATATATAGCTTAACTTTGACCTACTTGAGCCCCACTATCATAAAAAACTCCCTAGCAACCTCATAACAACAAGTTTTTAACTTGTTTTAGAAGTGTTTTTTTTAATAGCAATTTTGAGATGAAAGCATAAAATCATCAAAAAAGAGTTGTTCTTGTTTTCTCCAGTCTAAACTGCATTGATAGAAGTCACAAACCTAATTAAACAGAGCACAAACATTCTTGTTGCTTGTTTGATTTTTTTTTTAAGATGTCAAGTAAAAAAAATTTACCTAGAAAAGTTAAAAGAAAATGGAATAAATGTCATTCTAATAAAATTTTTTCTACTGTTCAGCTTCATGAAAATGAAGTTCATGAAAAAAGCAGTTTATGCTATACTCTTTCATTTTACTAGCTTTCCTGATAATGATAATTGACACCTATTTTGCCCTAGAAATACAACTAAACATGGTGTAAGTACTGAAATAGTAGCAAGAAATATATAAATTCATCTATGTCAATTCGATCATGGATAAAGACTTTAATTCTTCCTATTATTCAAGACCTACAAGCTGATGAGTTACTCAAAAAAGGCTTGCATGATGAAACTCAGAATGATAATGAAGCATTAAACTCTTTGATATGGTCTCGTGTACCCAAAAACAACGTTGTAGGGAAAAAAATTCTTGAAATGTGTGTCCATTCATTAGTGATCCATTACAATGATGGTGCAAATGGTGTATTAAATGTACTAAAGTATTATGGCTTAATCGGTTCAGTAACTTGTAAAAAATCAGTTTTAGCAAATATTGTTTGTGTTAAACGAATGAATTTAAAATCAAATAATGAAGTAAAAAGTAGGAGAAAATCTTTAAGATCAAATAAAATGGTTTCCCGTGACGCTGAACAGGAAAAAAAAATAGAATTTTATGTAGCTGGTGGTTTTTAGCAGTTTTAACACTTCAAAGTGATCTATTCTTTTTTATTTCTTGTTTTTTTTTGCATAAATATTTTTTTAGGGTTTTTTAAAATTCAAAACACGATAACTTAAGTAAAGTTTATGTTAATGAGCTGAAATTTTCAGGAAATGTTTATTTAGTATTGATACTCGAGTTAACCCATGGGTTTTTCTTGGATTTTGTTAGATAAAAAGTTATTTCTAAAAATCTATAGAGGAAGTAAAAAATTTTCAACTTTTTCAGTAAATTCGTGATAATAAGAGTAATTTTCAAAACATTTAAAAATGCATGGGTTAAACGGTGTTTAATAAGTTGTTTTATAACTGTACCGATTTTCAAACCATAACCTTTTCACTAGATCAAGATATTATGTTTTGAAATTCAGCCTTTGTTTTTTTTTTCCGCCATTATGGATTTTTAATAAGTTTTAAAATTTATCTTTTTAAATAAAAATAATTATAACACTTTGTTAAAACAAGTTTTCATCAAAAAGATACATTTTATATAATATTTCACAATTTCATATTTTCCCTGGTATCTTAATGAAAGAAACTTAACCATAGTTTATTACAGGTTATAATAAAATAATTTCTAACCAACAAAACAAATTACAACTAACTTGTTTTGGTACAGGTATGGAACCATTAACCACAAGCAATAGCGAATGTAATTTAAAACTCGTGAAAAAGTAACGGATTTAGTTAAAAAACTGTAAAAAACTTTAAATCTATTGTTGATACTCACAAACAGAGTTTCAAAGCTATGTTGATTATTATTATTGAAACAAAAAAGTTAAAAAATAAACATTAAATACGGAGGCATATAACGACCTGTCAATAACTTTAAGTTTTTTAAAAAAGATCAGTTAAAAAAGGGAAAGAGATATACTAAGAACTTTGGTCCATCAATAGGGTCACATGGTCAATATCACATTGTAGATAACTTTTATTACTGAGATGTTTAAATTTAAAGCATCACCATCGGACACTAAAGATTTTTTTTGTTAAAAAACAAAAAACTTTTTTAAATTTTAAGTGTAATAATATATAATTAGAAGTGTATTATCACATTTTAGAATTTGGATATGATAAATCTAGAAATAAATTCAATTATATAATTAAAAATTAATCTTTGAGATTTAAAATTAAGGTACAAACAAATATATAAATAAAGTATGTTTGTGTGTGTGTATATATATATATATATATATATATATATATATATATATATATAGGGGTGGGGGGTACGTGCTACTTTTCACTTTTTTTTAAAGAAAATTCTAGATATAGAGGACTTTTTTAAAAATTGACGATCGCACCCCCCCCCCCCTACTTTGAAACCCGTGTATAATATAATAAAATATATAAAGTTTTTCATGCAACGCAGTAAAATACTGTACATATGTAAATTTTCGTATATACACTTATCCAAATCAAAGTATCTTTCTAATTTTTCAAGCTATATCAAGAAATATGAAAACACCGTGCTGCAGACAACTTTTTTGACAACGATTTGTTATGCTTATTTTCTTTCCATCCAGATATTTTTTCCAAATTATAAAATCGGATAAATATCATTTGATACTGATTAAAGATGTGGTAAACTCACACAAAATTACTTTTATACTGATTGTGAATTCACATAAGATAACTTAGTTAAAGAAATGATAATTTAATCAATAAAAAACAAACAAAACTAAATAGACCTTTATTTTGAATAAATATTTAATTATTTACGTTTTTGAATGCTTTTAGTACTGCTGAACAATTCAATAAATTTTAGAAAAAAAAAAGAAAAAATTTATATTTACCACTATGATGAAATCAGATTTACTTAGTAATGATGGTAACAACTTAAAACATGTTATTATGGTTAACAACTTTGACATATTCGGGTAAACAGGTGGTAGCGCTGCGAGAGAGAAAACTATAAAACAATTATTTGAAAAAAAAAAAAAAAGACAGTTCACTTGCTTAAAATTTTACAAATAAATACATTTCAAACAAAATTATCCTGTAATTTTATTCTCTAAATTCCATTATAACACACTTAATAAGTTAAAATAAACCTTTTCCAAATACCTGAAAACAACGGGTTTAGATAAAAAATATTTGATATTACGCAACTAGAATTGCTTATGAAAAATTAGCAACTGATATAAAAATACACTTTCAAAATTATAAATAACATTGACACAAAAACATAAAAACAATAACAATGTTAGTATAATAATAGCAGAGGAATTAAGTTGTGTAAGAAAAACAAAAACAAAAAAGAAGCGGTTAAAACAAACAAAAAAGTTAAAAAAAAAGTTTATCGCGTTCTTGGTTTTTTTGTTTTGTTTTTAGCACCTTTATAGTTGAGATTGATTGACGATAAAAGTTATAATAACAACAACATTAAATAATTGTTAATTTAGAAAAAAAAATTGTTATTCAAAAAATTAGAAAATCTAAAAAAGTTCATTTATAAGCGCATTATAATCGAAAATTTCAACAACATTTAAGCTACAATGAGAACAACATTTACGTTAATAAAAGAAGAAAGATACTCTAAGAACAACATTTATAAAACAACCAAAAATGTTATGGGTGTAAAAATTTTAATCTTGCAATTAAAAAATATTCTATTTCTATATTAAAAAATGTCTTTTTCGAGATTAGAAAAAATATCATAAAAAATGAAAACAAAAATAAACTAGAAATTTAAAATCGACAATAAATAAATTTGAAAAGTTAACTAAATATAACAGACAAACATCACAATTTTTGATATCATAAACGTAAATCAGAATAAACGAAATAAACCTCGATTGAGCATAATAATTGTAGCTATTATTAAGCGTATTACTTTTAGCTTTGTTTAATATGAAAAGCTGGATTTATGAAAGAAAAACCTTTGAATTGAAATTGATCGATTGATTCCATTAGTTTTGCATCCATTGGGGTTAGTTTGGGTTCCTCCATTGTAAAATCTGGATCAAAATTGTTAACAGCGTTGTTGCTTTTCTAAAATTGTTATTATAACAATATTAATAACTTCTACGCATTTCATCTATATACCACATACAAACTTTTGGATCATTTTGCATTTTGTTCTTTTATATTATGTCTTTGTTTGAACTTATCCTTATTTAAATTTTTTTTTCTGTTTATAAACTATATAATTTATAGATCAGAATATATGCATAAATGTACATACGTACGTACGTATGTATGCATGTATATATGTAGGTATGTATGTATGTTTGCATGCAGGTATATATGAATATACATACTTTTTTTTCTCTTATGCCCACTAAAAAGTTATTTATTTTAAGGGATAATTTTTATTATATAAGTAATACATTTCAGAGACTTTTCAAAAAATATCAAGACTTTGCAACTTTGATTGCAGAAGAATTTTAATAAACATAGCATCAGATGCAATTGTTGTCTGGTTTATTTTTAAGCATATGTGTAAAACCAGTTACAATAACAATAAATTGAAATGTGTACACGAAATAAATGTGAAAGAATAAGCACGTCTTTTTTTTCAGTGGTTGTATTAAAATCTTTTTAACTGTTTTGTATTTTAAGAATAACCTAAGCCTTTCACTAAGGGAACGCGCAAAAATATATGGATTTTCTCATAGTTTTGTTGCAAAAGTTAGAAAAAAATATGGTTTTCATTCTTTCAAAGCACAAAAAGTGCCCAACCATTCTGAAACTCAACAAAAAAGTGCAAGAACCCACGGCAGAAAGTTGTATGACAATTTTATTTCTAAAAATTTCTGTATTATTGAAGACGATGAAACTTATATCAAGTACGATCATCAACAAATTCCTGGTGCTGTTTATTATATTGCCAAATATAGAGAAAAAGTAGATAAGAAATTTAAATACACAAAACATGACAAGTTCGCTAAAAAAGCTTTGATTTGGCAAGCTATTTGCAGTTGTGGCAAAAAATCAGCACCTTATATTTCTCAGTCCACATTTTCTGGTCAAATATATGTTAAAGAATGTTTACAAAAACGCCTTTTACCTCTCATTAAACTACACAATAACAGACCTGTGTTCTGGCCTGATTTAGCTTAATTCATTATTGTAAACTAACTAGGAATGATATAAAAAGAATAATGTGAAATTTGTGCCTAAAACAGAAAATACTAGAAACTGCTCAGAATTGAGAGATATTGAAAAGTACTAAACTATTATTAAAAGAAAAATGAAAAAAACAAAAAGCTTTGCAGAAACATTAAAGATATTAAAATATCATTTAAAAAAGCTTATGGGTACCACTAAAGCAAAAGCTCGAAATTTTATTAGATTCCCACAGGAATAATTTTTTTTTTTAAATGTTTGATCTTCTAATATTATTGTATTAAAATTATTACTTGGTCAGAAATAAAAATTGAGGAGTACTTTTTTTTAGTTGCTTTTCTACTTTCACATTTATTTCGTATACACGCTTTATATTTCTGCATTAACTATTGTTATTTGAATAAACACTGCTATGTTAAACATAATAATATAAAATCTAATTATCGCCATCATGCATAAAATTACATATAATTTTTTTAAAATTAAAATTTTAAAAAATCCAAAATTAGACCAAATTACTCATTTGTAGATAAAGTAATAAGCAGTGTAAACCTCATTGTTAACATTAGCACATATTAGTTAACATTAGCACATATTAGTTAACATTAGCACATATTAGTTAACATTAGCACATATTAGTTAACATTAGCACATATTAGTTAACATTAGCACATATTAGTTAACATTAGCACATATTAGTTAACATTAGCACATATTAGTTAACATTAGCACATATTAGTTAACATTAGCACATATTAGTTAACATTAGCACATATTAGTTAACATTAGCACATATTAGTTAACATTAGCACATATTAGTTAACATTAGCACATATTAGTTAACATTAGCACATATTAGTTAACATTAGCACATATTAGTTAACATTAGCACATATTAGTTAACATTAGCACATATTAGTTAACATTAGCACATATTAGTTAACATTAGCACATATTAGTTAACATTAGCACATATTAGTTAACATTAGCACATATTAGTTAACATTAGCACATATTAGTTAACATTAGCACATATTAGTTAACATTAGCACATATTAGTTAACATTAGCACATATTAGTTAACATTAGCACATATTAGTTAACATTAGCACATATTAGTTAACATTAGCACATATTAGTTAACATTAGCACATATTAGTTAACATTAGCACATATTAGTTAACATTAGCACATATTAGTTAACATTAGCACATATTAGTTAACATTAGCACATATTAGTTAACATTAGCACATATTAGTTAACATTAGCACATATTAGTTAACATTAGCACATATTAGTTAACATTAGCACATATTAGTTAACATTAGCACATATTAGTTAACATTAGCACATATTAGTTAACATTAGCACATATTAGTTAACATTAGCACATATTAGTTAACATTAGCACATATTAGTTAACATTAGCACATATTAGTTAACATTAGCACATATTAGTTAACATTAGCACATATTAGTTAACATTAGCACATATTAGTTAACATTAGCACATATTAGTTAACATTAGCACATATTAGTTAACATTAGCACATATTAGTTAACATTAGCACATATTAGTTAACATTAGCACATATTAGTTAACATTAGCACATATTAGTTAACATTAGCACATATTAGTTAACATTAGCACATATTAGTTAACATTAGCACATATTAGTTAACATTAGCACATATTAGTTAACATTAGCACATATTAGTTAACATTAGCACATATTAGTTAACATTAGCACATATTAGTTAACATTAGCACATATTAGTTAACATTAGCACATATTAGTTAACATTAGCACATATTAGTTAACATTAGCACATATTAGTTAACATTAGCACATATTAGTTAACATTAGCACATATTAGTTAACATTAGCACATATTAGTTAACATTAGCACATATTAGTTAACATTAGCACATATTAGTTAACATTAGCACATATTAGTTAACATTAGCACATATTAGTTAACATTAGCACATATTAGTTAACATTAGCACATATTAGTTAACATTAGCACATATTAGTTAACATTAGCACATATTAGTTAACATTAGCACATATTAGTTAACATTAGCACATATTAGTTAACATTAGCACATATTAGTTAACATTAGCACATATTAGTTAACATTAGCACATATTAGTTAACATTAGCACATATTAGTTAACATTAGCACATATTAGTTAACATTAGCACATATTAGTTAACATTAGCACATATTAGTTAACATTAGCACATATTAGTTAACATTAGCACATATTAGTTAACATTAGCACATATTAGTTAACATTAGCACATATTAGTTAACATTAGCACATATTAGTTAACATTAGCACATATTAGTTAACATTAGCACATATTAGTTAACATTAGCACATATTAGTTAACATTAGCACATATTAGTTAACATTAGCACATATTAGTTAACATTAGCACATATTAGTTAACATTAGCACATATTAGTTAACATTAGCACATATTAGTTAACATTAGCACATATTAGTTAACATTAGCACATATTAGTTAACATTAGCACATATTAGTTAACATTAGCACATATTAGTTAACATTAGCACATATTAGTTAACATTAGCACATATTAGTTAACATTAGCACATATTAGTTAACATTAGCACATATTAGTTAACATTAGCACATATTAGTTAACATTAGCACATATTAGTTAACATTAGCACATATTAGTTAACATTAGCACATATTAGTTAACATTAGCACATATTAGTTAACATTAGCACATATTAGTTAACATTAGCACATATTAGTTAACATTAGCACATATTAGTTAACATTAGCACATATTAGTTAACATTAGCACATATTAGTTAACATTAGCACATATTAGTTAACATTAGCACATATTAGTTAACATTAGCACATATTAGTTAACATTAGCACATATTAGTTAACATTAGCACATATTAGTTAACATTAGCACATATTAGTTAACATTAGCACATATTAGTTAACATTAGCACATATTAGTTAACATTAGCACATATTAGTTAACATTAGCACATATTAGTTAACATTAGCACATATTAGTTAACATTAGCACATATTAGTTAACATTAGCACATATTAGTTAACATTAGCACATATTAGTTAACATTAGCACATATTAGTTAACATTAGCACATATTAGTTAACATTAGCACATATTAGTTAACATTAGCACATATTAGTTAACATTAGCACATATTAGTTAACATTAGCACATATTAGTTAACATTAGCACATATTAGTTAACATTAGCACATATTAGTTAACATTAGCACATATTAGTTAACATTAGCACATATTAGTTAACATTAGCACATATTAGTTAACATTAGCACATATTAGTTAACATTAGCACATATTAGTTAACATTAGCACATATTAGTTAACATTAGCACATATTAGTTAACATTAGCACATATTAGTTAACATTAGCACATATTAGTTAACATTAGCACATATTAGTTAACATTAGCACATATTAGTTAACATTAGCACATATTAGTTAACATTAGCACATATTAGTTAACATTAGCACATATTAGTTAACATTAGCACATATTAGTTAACATTAGCACATATTAGTTAACATTAGCACATATTAGTTAACATTAGCACATATTAGTTAACATTAGCACATATTAGTTAACATTAGCACATATTAGTTAACATTAGCACATATTAGTTAACATTAGCACATATTAGTTAACATTAGCACATATTAGTTAACATTAGCACATATTAGTTAACATTAGCACATATTAGTTAACATTAGCACATATTAGTTAACATTAGCACATATTAGTTAACATTAGCACATATTAGTTAACATTAGCACATATTAGTTAACATTAGCACATATTAGTTAACATTAGCACATATTAGTTAACATTAGCACATATTAGTTAACATTAGCACATATTAGTTAACATTAGCACATATTAGTTAACATTAGCACATATTAGTTAACATTAGCACATATTAGTTAACATTAGCACATATTAGTTAACATTAGCACATATTAGTTAACATTAGCACATATTAGTTAACATTAGCACATATTAGTTAACATTAGCACATATTAGTTAACATTAGCACATATTAGTTAACATTAGCACATATTAGTTAACATTAGCACATATTAGTTAACATTAGCACATATTAGTTAACATTAGCACATATTAGTTAACATTAGCACATATTAGTTAACATTAGCACATATTAGTTAACATTAGCACATATTAGTTAACATTAGCACATATTAGTTAACATTAGCACATATTAGTTAACATTAGCACATATTAGTTAACATTAGCACATATTAGTTAACATTAGCACATATTAGTTAACATTAGCACATATTAGTTAACATTAGCACATATTAGTTAACATTAGCACATATTAGTTAACATTAGCACATATTAGTTAACATTAGCACATATTAGTTAACATTAGCACATATTAGTTAACATTAGCACATATTAGTTAACATTAGCACATATTAGTTAACATTAGCACATATTAGTTAACATTAGCACATATTAGTTAACATTAGCACATATTAGTTAACATTAGCACATATTAGTTAACATTAGCACATATTAGTTAACATTAGCACATATTAGTTAACATTAGCACATATTAGTTAACATTAGCACATATTAGTTAACATTAGCACATATTAGTTAACATTAGCACATATTAGTTAACATTAGCACATATTAGTTAACATTAGCACATATTAGTTAACATTAGCACATATTAGTTAACATTAGCACATATTAGTTAACATTAGCACATATTAGTTAACATTAGCACATATTAGTTAACATTAGCACATATTAGTTAACATTAGCACATATTAGTTAACATTAGCACATATTAGTTAACATTAGCACATATTAGTTAACATTAGCACATATTAGTTAACATTAGCACATATTAGTTAACATTAGCACATATTAGTTAACATTAGCACATATTAGTTAACATTAGCACATATTAGTTAACATTAGCACATATTAGTTAACATTAGCACATATTAGTTAACATTAGCACATATTAGTTAACATTAGCACATATTAGTTAACATTAGCACATATTAGTTAACATTAGCACATATTAGTTAACATTAGCACATATTAGTTAACATTAGCACATATTAGTTAACATTAGCACATATTAGTTAACATTAGCACATATTAGTTAACATTAGCACATATTAGTTAACATTAGCACATATTAGTTAACATTAGCACATATTAGTTAACATTAGCACATATTAGTTAACATTAGCACATATTAGTTAACATTAGCACATATTAGTTAACATTAGCACATATTAGTTAACATTAGCACATATTAGTTAACATTAGCACATATTAGTTAACATTAGCACATATTAGTTAACATTAGCACATATTAGTTAACATTAGCACATATTAGTTAACATTAGCACATATTAGTTAACATTAGCACATATTAGTTAACATTAGCACATATTAGTTAACATTAGCACATATTAGTTAACATTAGCACATATTAGTTAACATTAGCACATATTAGTTAACATTAGCACATATTAGTTAACATTAGCACATATTAGTTAACATTAGCACATATTAGTTAACATTAGCACATATTAGTTAACATTAGCACATATTAGTTAACATTAGCACATATTAGTTAACATTAGCACATATTAGTTAACATTAGCACATATTAGTTAACATTAGCACATATTAGTTAACATTAGCACATATTAGTTAACATTAGCACATATTAGTTAACATTAGCACATATTAGTTAACATTAGCACATATTAGTTAACATTAGCACATATTAGTTAACATTAGCACATATTAGTTAACATTAGCACATATTAGTTAACATTAGCACATATTAGTTAACATTAGCACATATTAGTTAACATTAGCACATATTAGTTAACATTAGCACATATTAGTTAACATTAGCACATATTAGTTAACATTAGCACATATTAGTTAACATTAGCACATATTAGTTAACATTAGCACATATTAGTTAACATTAGCACATATTAGTTAACATTAGCACATATTAGTTAACATTAGCACATATTAGTTAACATTAGCACATATTAGTTAACATTAGCACATATTAGTTAACATTAGCACATATTAGTTAACATTAGCACATATTAGTTAACATTAGCACATATTAGTTAACATTAGCACATATTAGTTAACATTAGCACATATTAGTTAACATTAGCACATATTAGTTAACATTAGCACATATTAGTTAACATTAGCACATATTAGTTAACATTAGCACATATTAGTTAACATTAGCACATATTAGTAAATATAGATATTATAACAATATTAGGCCATTCTCCTTTATTTTAGAATTAATTGCAGATATTTTATTTTAAATAAAAAAAGAAAAAATAGATGTCTGATTAAAAGATAAATTAGATAGCAAACAAAATTGTTTTAAATAACAATAATAAAATAAAGACTTACAACATTTGGTACAAATGGCGGTTTAATTTCTTTTTTTTCAAGCTTGTTCCAATCTATTGGACTGAAAAATGGATGTTTCCGAATGTGTGGTTTAGTACCCCCAGTGTAGCCCAGTCGCAAAGATATGTTTCTTTCCATTAACTATAAAATAAATAAACAACTCCTGAAAAAATTTCCTTTAAAACAAATTTACTAGTAGAAAGATTAAGTTAGAGGTTTTTAATAAAAACAGCAGAGTAAAATTAAAGTAAATACAACATTCAAAGATATATGGCAAGGTAAATTAAAATTAAAGTAAATGCACAAATATTTAAAGATATATTGCAAGAAATATTGCAAGCAATATTGCAGGAATTATAATTAAAGCTGCTCACATTATTATTTCTTTGTTGTTGTCAGAAAATATGTTTACAAAAATAATATAAGTGGTAAAAATCATTTGGCAGATGAAATAAGAAAGTCTTATACTCTAATGAAGCATAAAGTATGGCAGTGATTAGAAAAAGATAGCTAAAGGGTTAGATTTTCTTGCAACATATGATAATACAAAACTCTATTGGCTTGTATTAGCTATCAGAGGTGATGCACAGTTCTAGACTCTGCATGTTACATGTATTTTCTAAACATTTTTGTACAAAGTCAAGGACCAAGAAATAATTTTTTTATTAAATTAAGTCAAATTAATTAAGTTAAATTAATTAAGTCAAACTTTTTGTCACATGTTGCAACAAATGCTTATACATTGGTACAATCTTTTAAAATCTATTATTGATATTGTTTGAAAATCTACAAAACTGCCTTTCCTATTTTTTAGATTAAATGTCGCTAGACCTGCAGTTGGACCATCTACTATTTTTAAATACATCTCTAAATACGATTTCATAGCATGCATAACAAAATTGTTATGTATGCAATGAAAATACTTTATCAAAAGAATTTAATTGTAACTAAAAGTTGCGATTCCTAAAACTATTGGAGCCTTAATGCTAAAATAGGTTGATAAAAAACATAAATGATGAGGTTATACTGAAATAAAAACAGAAAAGAGTAAGAGTATACAACTGATGGATTAGGGTTTAGACTGGTAGTATCTAAGTATAAAAGAATTAAAAAAAGTAAAAATTAAAAAAAGTTAAACAAGTTTTTTCATTACATTTCTAAAGAAAAAATTTACAAAATCTTCATAAACTTTATTTTGTCTTTCATAAAAGATTTACTAAAAACATGTAATATATTGATTATAACTTTATTCCTATGATATTTTTTTTATTTTTCAAGTTCAATAAAATGATATGTAGAATAAAGTAAAATAGCTTACCTGACTTAGAATAGATACAGAAGGTTCAGAGACCCACTTAGGAAAGTACAATTTATCACGACAAATGTTTGCAAAAAGAACATCTTCATCGTCACCAGAAAAGGGTGATTGACCTATCAGCATCTCATATAGAAGAACACCAAAACTCCACCAGTCAACTGAAGAATCATATCGCTGAGATTTAAGTATCTATTAATAAACTAATGATATAATAAACGTAATAGAATATTTTTATGTTATTATAAAATGACTTATAATTAAATGACTTATATTAATTACAATAACTAACTATAGTTACAAGAATAATGATTAAAAAAAAACATTCATTATATAAATTTTTTTAAACTTTTAAACTTCCTAATCAACTCGCTTAGCAAACTTTTAAATTTGCTTATCAACTTGCTTATCAAACTTTTAAACTTGCTTATCAACTCGCTTATCAAACCTTTAAAATTGCTTATCAACTCACTTAACAAACTTTTAAACTTGGTTATCAACTCGCTTAACAAACTTTTAAAAATACAGAAAAAAAGTTAAAAAAAAAAAAAAAACCTCTGGAGCAATATAATCAGGTGTTCCACAAAATGTAGCTGTTTTGACTCCATCGTTCATGTCTTCTTTACACATACCAAAATCTGCAATTTTTATGTGGCCTTCACGATCAAGCAAAATGTTGTCTAATTTTAAATCCCTTAATAAAATTAAAGCCTAACTAAATTATTTGTTTATAATTTATTTTAACTTATTTATAACTTGTAGTCTTGTAGAATTTGACCAAAAAAAGGGTCAACCTAGAAAAAATTATTATAAAGACATGTTATATATCGTTGAAAAGCTTATTCTTTCCTTATTAAAATGAGTAAAAGGTTGTTTCTTTTATTATGGAGAAAAAAAATTTTGGAATGAAAACTGCTTTTGAAACTGTTTATGCTTCTGTAACAGTCAACTATATGTTTTCCGAAAGGCAATTGTTCGAAGTCTTAGAGGCCATATGTTTGCTGCATCAGCTATCTTATCTATATTGCTGGAGGAAATTTGGATTAAACCATGGAAGTATAAAACAGATGGAAGTTTAACCACATTAAAATGTTTTGGGACTATGCTTGTAACCTTTTGTTTCGTGAACAAAAAGAAAACGACATCAAGACTGTACTTAAATGCCTAATTTTTATACGTTGACGCAAATATATAAGTTTATAAAAATTTAAAAATAGTAATTTGACGGTTCGTCAATAATATTCAAGTATAAACATTAAAAATGGCGATAATGAAATATCATATAACAACTTTTTCTTAAACTTTACATTAAATGAATGGAGTATTACAAGTATGAATGGAATTATGACAACTAATGAAACTTTAGGCTTTAGTAATTTAGAAAACATTTATTTTTATTTTTTAAAAATTGTTTTAGCTGTGTTTTTAATCAAATGTTGTGTTTTGATTTGAAGCAGGAAAAGAAGCTTCAACTCACATATACTTTTAAAATAAAGTGATTTTATTTAATTACCGAGTCTTAATAAACATTTTGTTGAATAATTACAATAACTAATGGTTAAAACTTAGTAGCGTACCTTTAAATAATTAATTTTAATGTTTTAATAAAAATCATTTCAGTGAATTTTTGTTGTGTTTTGTACAGTGAGACTTGATTTTTATTAGTGTCGGTTACAAGCATACTCCCGAGATGACTTGACATTGCTTTGATGTGCGGCTTGATGAACTTCCATCTGTTTTATACTTCCATGATTAAACTAAGTGATGAAGAAAAAGCTGAAATTAAATTAATGTACAACTCAAATATGCATAATAAAAATGATGATACTGAACTTGAAAAGAAATTAATTCTATTATTTGAAGAAAAGCAGAATACATGGCAAAATCAAAGAACAGATATTAATGAAATTGTTGAAGGGCAAAGAGGTTTTGTTGGCAAAGGAATTACTGAAAATGTGTGACAAGTACAATGCATAGGTATAAATAAGATTAAATATTCTTGTTTTATTGACTTGGAATTTGCCAATAGAACAACTGATGCCATGGTAACAAAGGGATAAAAGGGTAAAAAAAATGCTACTAACAAAACAGACATTTATAGCAAAAACTAAATACTGCAAATATACACATTTCTTCCATTAAAATTATATTTTTTATTAAGGTGCGCTGAAATGACGAAAGCTGTAAATTCATTAACCTCACCAAGAAACACAAGTAAGGAACACAAAGAACTTCAAACGTGAAATTTTCAGAAAATTAAATCATGGTTTCTCATAGCCCTTTTGATGTAAGAGAACAACTTGAGGCTCTGGACTCAGAGAGAACAACTTGAGGCTCTGGACTCAGAGAGAACAACTTGAGGCTCTGGACTCAGAACTTGTAGATGAATTTAATCAGGCGACTTGTGATTGTTCGGAAAGCATTGGTGCACCAATTGGTGCACAAATGAATGATATGGCATGCACAGAAGTATCCTTTAAGAGAAGTAATCAAATCAAAAATCTTCAAGGACTCTATTCAAATATTAAAGTCAACAATGAAAATATATCAGTTGATCCCTTGACATTATTTTTGCGTTTGTCAGTTATCATTGAGAAAAAACCAGAAAAGAAAATTGAAGACTACTTTTACTATGAACTGACTTCATACCCTATGTCACTTTTTAAAGATAGTCTTATGCACAGTGCTCAAAAACACAAGCTGAAAAATTACCTAACAAAGCCAGTTATATCTATGCCCTATGCTCCTAATTCTTTAAGAGTTGCAGATGGTGGCGCTCTTTTATACTGCTGCGATTGGAACAAGGGTGAAATATTTGATAACATTTTTGAAAAGTACATTCAATTTCTAAATTACCATAAAGTTAGTGTTGTAGCATTTGATGGATATGAAAATTCTACAAAAGACACTACACGTATAAAGCGTGGATCAAAACACAATTTGCAGTTGAAATACATAAAAGCAATCCTTCTATCAAAAATTTATTTTCTATTCTAAAAAAATTTACTTCTATCAGTCCGTCTGGTAGAAGTAAATTTTTCTCCGACAATGCCAACAAAAAATCATTTATCTGAATTCTAGAAGTTAAATTAAGAGAAAGAAGTTTAACAGTGTATGTTTGTCATTCTGACGCAGATACTACAATCATTAAAATCGCACTTAACTTTTCTAAAACAGAACCCGTCACAATCTATGCAGATGACAGCGATATTCTTTGTCTCTTATTAAACCACTGTAAATCAGTTAAATCTATACATAAAATATATTTAACAAGTATGACAAAGTGGCATGATTGCCAGCATGAATGTTATGAAATTGATTAGATTATTGGCAGTACAGCAAAACTCGTCATTAACAATATTCTTTTTGCACACATGTTTAAAGGTTGTGATATAATATCAGCAATTCACAATTTTGAAAAGAACTCTATTTTCAGAAAGCCTGAAGCCAAAGATCTGTGCAATGCAGCAAATTTTTTTTTTTAATAAAAATAAGAACCCTACGAATCCAATGTGCTGAGATAAGCAAACTTCAATTAATGATAAAATAATAAGAATAATGTAAAAACAATAATAAAAAATTTTATAATTTCTTTTGAAAGAAATTTGAATTCTAAATTAAATTGAAAATTTAAAGTTATGTATTAAGGTATAATGTTCGTGTAGAATTACTTTATTAAAGTAAGTTTTTAATCTAATGAATAAAAAAACTTAATATAATTTTTCTTAAACTGACATAAAAAAAAAAAAAAAAAAAAGGAATCAAAAGTCAAACTTTTTTTTGCTAAGATTTATAGAGATATTACTCTTCATTAATGTTGCTAAACAACATATAAAATAGTGAAAGCTACTTATGTGTAACCTTACATTTCTATTTAAAAAAAAAGCAAATCGGGAAAACTCATTTGAATATGTTACTATGTATGTTACTAACCTAAAAACACATTCACACAGATCTAACAAAAAAAATACCTATATATAATTAAGTTTTTATGAAGAAACTGAAGCCCACAAACAACTTCTGCTCCATAAAAACGAGCTCTGTTTTCATCAAACTTGCCAAAGGACTGTATGTGGAACATTAAATCTCCACCGTTCAAGTATTCCATAACAAAAAATAAATGGCTCTGAAATAATAAAAGTACATAACTTCTATAGTTTTCTTGAACTTTTTTAGTTTAAAAAAAAAAAAAAAAAAAAAAAAGGAGATTTAGAGATGTTAATAAAATTCTCCATTTTAAATTTTTTTATTTTAAGTTATAAATCTTTTTTTAAGATTTTATGCATTTATTCCTAAATGTTAAAAAGTAGTACAAATATTATTTTAAAACTGAAAATTTCTCAGTAAATGGTTTGTTTATACGAGAAATGACATTATACTTTGCAAATGACATTATACTTTGAAAAAGGGTTGATTTCTAGAGTTTTCAATCTCAAATAGATAGCTGTTTTGTGTGTTTGGTTTAAGAAAAAGAAATGATCTTTTTAAACTTTCCAAAATGTTCAAGGTCAAAGTTACACATTAAAGAAATAACCATTTTTTTTGCTTTCTGTAAGTAAGTAAGTATGTTTTGTCAAAACTGTTTTTCCAATCAAAAATTTGAATGTTAACAAAAATATTTGAGAACTGAAAAAAAAAAAAAAAATTGCCTTTGTTATAGATATTTGCTCTGTCCACCTAAATATGCAAAAGCATGATTAGTTGAATCTTATCTTTCTTCAACCAAATTCAACCTTGCACAATTGGCTGTATTTTGGTAGATCAAACTAGTGGATCAACAAATTATTAATCTCTGAAAGCTAAAACTTTTCATTTGCAAAAAAAAAAAAAAAAGCAGAAAAGAGAATAAGATAAGTTTTCAAACTTAACAGTTTATGTTAAGAAAAAAATATGAAACTTCACTACAGATTAAGCCTTTATAAGATGTTTCCAGAAATCAGGAATACAAGGAGAGGCAGTGGAAAAAGCAGTAAATGATTATAATAATCCTTTCCATGGCTTAAATGTTGAAAAAGATAAAAGAAAAATTAAAAGAATCTTGAACTGTTAATGACGAATTTCAACGTACATTTTGACACATGGTTAAAAAATTTAGTAGACTTTGATATCTGTATTACCAACAAATTATCTGACGAGGATGTCCTCACAGAAGCTTTTGGATATAAATTTGTTAACACTAAAGATATCATCACAGAAGTTTTTGGATATAATCCTGTTAACACTAAGGAGAAATCCTATAAATAACTAATGTTAAGATGTTTCTGATAATGTCACAAAACTGAAATTGAAAGAAGCAATCAATGCTATCACTGTGTTCAAGAACTACACTCTATTACACCCCTTTTTTTAAAATTGAGAACTAATTTGATGAAGGCTCTTAAAGACATAAGTCATGTTGTTGACATGGATTCACTAGCTCATTAAGAACTATTACTTTTAGTTATTGTGTGTAAACAATTTTAACCAGAGTGATTAATAACTGAATTTTGTCAAAAAAAAATGTAAGCTTTTCTCAATTTTAGTATCATTGGCGTCTTCATCATTTATAATTAAAATATTGTTTAATTTAAATTCAAGTTTTCAAAATATGAGATTGATATTTTCGCATTGTCTTTAATATATACAAGGTCTTCTCATATACTATTCTATATTCCTTTTTTTTTTGCTTAAATTTACACTCATTTAAAACAATATTCAATTAACAGATTTTCATGTGTTGACTTCAACTTTATACTTATTACAAATAAAAACTTCAGCAAAAATGTCAAATAAACTTCATGTTCACCAGTTATCAAAAAAATTAAAATATTTGACAAAGAATATAATTATAAAGCTTATAAATATATATTCTTTAATTATATAAAAAAGCTATATTGCCATGTCATTATTAGAAATTATTTATTCAATATTATAATAAAAATCATTATTAGCTTTTTTATAAAAGAACTTAGAATAAAAAATGTGCTTGCTTACTAATTTTAGGTTTGAACTATAACCAATCAATTTTAACTCAATAACATTTTTTTAAACACCACTTCTGTGATAAATTGACATAATATTAACTGTTCCCCACCAGCTGTTTCCCAACAACTCTAGCATTTAGATTAGCCTTTTATAATTCAATTTTACCAATTTAGAAAAAGTTAGTTGAGCTAAGAACATTCTGTGCTTATGACAAAGCAATACCAGACTTCATTTGATCATCCACAAAGGAAACATATTTAAGCGTTTCTGTTGTGGATGAGCTAGTTTTCTAATTAATCCACCAAAAAACTTCTTTAAATCAACAAATTTTATTGGATTGAAAATACATCTAAACACATTTCCTATTCTTTAGCTTTTCTCTTCTTTTTTTTACTGTTTATTGTTTAATGTTTTATAATAAATATAATGTTAATAAAAATTTTTTTTTTTTTTACATAATCTTACTGAAATTTATTACCATCTCTGAATGCCTTGCCTTTTTATACTTGTGTTTCTCTGCAGTGTTATGTTTAAGTACAGCTTACAGCAAGCAAATGCATTTACAACTAATCCTTTATTTAAAAGCCGTCTCTTACCAATAAACTGTTAAAAACAAGATAGAATTGGTCATAACATGTAAAGGCCAATGATCTGTCAGAGAACTGTTTAGATGAAATTTTTATTTTACTACCTTGCAGACAGTGACTGATGGGTGGAGGTAAACAAATTGCTTCAATATCATTGAGGATATAAAGTTCTACGGCTTTCAAAAACTTTTCTGCCCATCTAAATAAAGTATTTTTTCCTACCAGACTTTTATTGGTAGTTATTAAAATCTTTAAACAAATACCAATAAACCTATCTTGGTCAAAAAACTTGATATACAAAACAGATTGTCCTCAGAGACTTTAATAGTAGCCATTAAAGGTTAGCTACAGTTAAATTTTGACCTTGTTTTGTCTTTTTCACCCTTGTTTTCAACATTTTTTGATAAAAAGTTTGTCGAAGTAGATGGTACCATCAACAAACCAGATTTATCACTACCAGTTTTCATCTAAATATGTACAAGTTGATATTTCACATCAATATTCAGAGCAACTTTTTTGTTATTCATAAAAAATTTCTTACAAAACAAAAAGAAAACTTACTACTATCTCCTTTAGCCCATAATTTTATAATAAAAGATTGTTTAAAAAGCAAAAATATTCATCATAATACTTTTTGCCGATTGCGGATTTATCTCATCAAAATCACTCTAGAATAATCTAATTGGGCACTGTTTAAATGCCACATATGTCAGTAAAAAGATATTAACAGATTATTTAAAATCTCACCCTAACACCCCTGAAATGTAGTTTCAATTAAATTCTACAAAATAAATAAAAATAGAGACAAGAGTGACATGATAATTTTATCATGTCACTCTTGCCTCTATAATAAACAACATATCAATATCATATTTGAAACAGGGGGTAGGTATTCTATGGTATTCTTAGTCTCTTATTTTATACAGGGGGTATGTATTCTAGGTATTCTTAGTCTCTTATGCTGATAATGATTAAAAAAACAAATGTGAGAACGAGTCATAAAAACTTCCTTATAGGATTTTAAAGATGTATTTCATGTATGTTCTGCCAGGTAAAGATAACTTGATAGAAAATTTTTCTGATTTGGTCGAAGCTTACAAATACATTAAACCTTTTATTTTTTAATTTATTACAATTTATTTTTAATTTATTACAAATAAATTCAAAAATATAAGGTGAAAAATAGAAGGAAAAAACTTGAAAATCTCGATTTCTTAGAAAGTTAGTTTTTTGCAACTATGTATTTGATATTTTTTCCCTACTTATTTAACTAACTTGATCAAAGTACTTGATATATCAAAATACCTGATAGATTAGTTTATTTGATATATAACAACACCTGACCAAAACTGCCATAAATACTTAATTTATTGAAACAGCTAGTTGTGAATCTGGTTAATTTTTTTCCAAAATGCAAATAATTAAAAATAAAACTTTGAGTATTTGAAAAAAACATAATGATAATAGTTATGTTAGATATTAAATCATTTTAAATTGAAGATTTTTTGTAAATGTTTAAAACATTTTAACCTTATAACATTTTTAAAACACTAACATTCTTACTTCATTTTGAAAAGTGGCCATTAGATGAGTAAGGTAAGGATGCCGAGTCGACAATGCCAATACTCTTCGTTCAACTAAAGTGCATTCAACATCATCATCTTCAAGAACAACATCTTTCTTTAAAGCTTTTACAGCATACACAGCATTGTTTTCTGCAGGTACCTCTGCCAACAATACCTTAACATATAAAACAATACATGCAAAAACTAGGGCAAATTCTAAAGCAAGCTATTTCCTAACAATTAAACAATATTGAAGGAAAAATATATTAGTTTAGTAAAATTAAATTTTTTTTTTTGTCATATTAATTAACAGAAAATTGACCTTGTTCTGAATAAATCTTTTTTAAAAATAAAAATTGAAATAGTAATTGCAAATATTTCGCTTTACACATTATCGTTTTAGTATGGCTGGTTTATTTTTTTCAAAACTTTAGTCAAATTAAATCAGTATTATAAACCCTTATTAAACTTTTTTAGAGTTTTCAATTATTATTATTTCAATTCCTGGTCTTCTATAATAACAGGCTTTGACACAATAATGTTGTTTGACTGAAGGTTGATTTATAATACTGTGTTTCATCTTTTAATTTTAGACGAAAGTTTGCATTTGTGCTTTTTTAGTAAATCTTTTAAATTCGATTGGTTTATAAAATAGATAGTGCAACTTCAAGATGTAAAAGTTAACAGCTAGAATGTTGTTGAATTAACAATTTTAATAGTTAAAGATGTCTTTAAAATGATGTGTACCTCTTTGCAAGTTAAAATATCACTCAACTGCAACAAAAATATCAATTTATAAATGACCGAAGAATCCAGAGGAGAAAAAAAAAGGAGTGATGCTATCCCTAGAACAGATTTTATTGCTTTAGACTATACAGCAGTATGTTGACTGCATTGGCCAGATAATGCACCTTTTAAAGCCAAATACAGGAAGCAATGGCCATTAAACCTACAATCTGTTTTTAAAAATACTTTGCCTAGTTGTTTACCTACACCAGCAAGTAAAGTTAGAAAAACTAACTTCAAGCGGTTTTTGAAAATCTTGAAATATTTTACCAGTACTAAAGTTAATTTATATTTGTAACAACAAAGATGTTAATGTTTTCCAGCAAAAAAAATTTACACATGCAATCAAAAATGTACAAACTTGGTGTTCCATTATATCTTTTTTAACTGCTAACAAATTAAAATTAATAAAACAAAATTAGCTTTATTTGAAGCAGTTAGACTTTTAAAGAAAAAAGAAAGTTTACATCAGTAAAATATTCTATTTGAGCACCTTAATGCTATGAGAAAAGTTAATGTAGACCAAGTTTTATTTTCAAACCAGTTATTATAAGAGTATTTTGCTATGCGATGAAGTTTATATGATTGTTTGTGTATCAACTACAAGTTGCCAAGTATACGAACTTTAACACAATTGACCTCAAAAAAAAAAATTTAATGGAGGACCTAAAATTCATACATTTTATTGATGTGGTTTATGTCAAAGCTTCAGAGGTGCTTTGTTTGGTCATGCATTGAAATTACCCTGAAAGGTTAGCTATAACAATGTTATCATTTATGATTAAATGTCTTTTTGGAGATCCAGAATTTATATGTAAGCCTGTTGCAAATCTTTCCTCTGAGTTTCAGTTTGGTCAATGTTAAACATATGTTGATAAAATAAATAATAATGGTACTAGCAAGACACTGGCAACTACTATTAATAAAAACTGAGTAAATCAAAGATTTTTTGAAATGTTTAAAACAGTTGATAATAAACCATGGTTAACAACATCAGGTATACATTTATTATATGATTATGTGCATCTTATCTTTTGTATATCTTAAAATCTATATGAAACAATTGATTGACAGAAAAAATTGGCGACCTTCAATTTTTGCACAATGGAGAACTGGCTTTGGCCACTTTGGAACTACTTTTAAAACCATAAAAATTGTGTGCTAAGGGGACTTAAAATCACAAAAATTACAACTTGCACAACTTTATTTTGTGGTAAATTAAAATAAAAGCATAGCAATATATAGTACATATCAATAGAAAGTCTCAGAGCGACATAACAATAGGAGCTCTAAAATGTGTCCAAGTGCTCATGCATCTCAGATGACTGGAACAGAAAACAATAAGAAATTTTGTCATTATTAAATCAACTAATTAAATAAAAGCTTGTTTGTCAACTAATCTACATGCATGGTCTCAGAACATCAAATGCATCATTAAAAAAAATTTAGTTTTAAATCTTATCTATAAACTTTAACCTCATCTTATTAAAGTTCAATAATTTTTCACCTCAAAAATATGAAGAAGCTTTTCTTTTTCGGTGATGTGATATCTTTTAACTTACAGCTAAATTAGTTTATCAAAAACCAATACAGCGACAAAGTTTTATCTATGTGTTTTGTCTATGCGAAGAAACAGTAGTTGCCATTAGAATGCATCCAGATATTAAAAATAAAGCACTTGAGGTTACTGCTGGAGGTACTTTATAAATGCTAAATTAGTAATTGAAAAAAAAATATATTCAACATACTAAATTGTTATTACAACTTGACATTTCTGTTGATGGTATTGATGGTCATACTTATGACATATGCTGTAGAGATATTTCTACTGATAAGAAAGAACTGCTGGTTAATATACATGATCTTGAAAGCTCAGTTTATAAATCTACATTATTGGCTATAGTTTACTTAACTTGCTATGTGCAAAACAAAAAATTAAAAATTTACGATGACACAACTAATTATTATAATGAATATAAAAATCTGAATAGCTTAGACAGAGGCACTTGACTTGACTTGACTTGAGGCAGACCCTTCTGATACTCTTGTCTAATGGTCAATATTTTGCTTTTAATTTTTTCAAGTTGCTACTGGCCCCTTTTTTTCAGAACATATTGTTACTCAGTTTCAGTTCATAGCAGCTAAGTATAAATTTAAAATTCATACTTAGCTGCTTTAACCACTTCTAGCAGTAGCAAAGAATTTAAATCGCAAGTACTAAAGCATATCATAATTTATGTGAAAATTAGTATTGTAATTTATTATGTTATTTTCTTGTTATGTTTTTTATTTAATCTGTAACCTTTATTTTACTCAATCTATTTGGAGTTGTAAATATTTACCCTCTTGAGATAATTTGGTAAAACTTTTGTTGGCATTTTTTATTGTTAATTTTTTTTTAGTTATGTTCTGCAAGCAAAAATAAAAAGTTGTACTTAAAAAAATACAGTTATATTTCTAATATATAGTTATATACATTGTTATAGTTCTGCTTGTTATTGATATTATTTAATATTACATTGATGAAATTTGATATATAAAAAATATAATTATTTCCTAATAATTTTTGGTTTTCCTTTTATATTACTGTCTTTATTAGAGACTTGTATGAGAAAACATTGACTGCCATTAGACTCTACCTTATGTAAAAGGTAGAGTCTAATGGCAGAAAGTATATCAAAAAAAGTAATAAAAGTTATACCAGCAACTTTTTTATTTTAATATATATTTTTTTAAAATATCATAATTCTTAAAAAGAAAGAAATCATCTTGAAATATTTAATTTTTTGTACATAATTTATTTTTCTGTATTTTTAGTAGCTAGATAGGTTTTTATAATTTGGTATATCATAATAGCAAAAGATCAATATAAATCATTTTTACAAAATCAATAATTTGATCATTATAGTGATAAATGAAAATATATCATTTAAGATATATAACATATTTTTGATGAAAACCTTTGTTTCCCATAAATGCAAGTTTTTTAAGTCTCTTAAGTCTAAGTGTTAAATTCTCTCTCTCTCTCTCTCTCTCTCTCTCTCTCGCTCTCTCTCTCTCTCTCTCGCTCTCTCTCTCTCTCTATATATATATATATATATATATATATATATATATATATATATATATATATATATATATAGTTTATAAACTTAAAATAAATATATTTATATATAGTTTAAAAAACTTACTTTTCCAAAACTTCCTTTTCCTAAAACTTTCAAAAATTTAAAATCACTAATATCATAGCGTCTCTTTTTGCTTTCAGGACGAATACTAGCAGTTCTTTTTGGAGGAGTAGGTTGTATGGTTGAATGCTCCCATACTGACTCATATAATGTAGTTTCATCTTCCATATTTATTAAATCACTGTCTTCTAATACACTATCGCGCTTCTTTTTTTCCATCTGTATTATTCATGTAAAATATTTTATAAGATAGAAAAATAACTAGAATTACAAACAAGAAACATTTATTACTACTGTTTTCAGTTGAAAAAAAAATTTTCAGCTGATTTTTTAACTGTGCTATAAGGTATATTATGCACAAAATTACTATTAACAGCTTTACTTTAACACCTACTTCATACAAAATCAGTGGCATACAGTACATTTAATATAAAGCAAAAATAAATTGCAAAACAGCTGTAAATAACAACAATATAAAGAATTTGAAAATTCATACTTATAAAATATTTTAAAACTTACTTCGACATGTTTGATGGCTTCCGCAAAAAGAACCTGATTGATTCCACACAAATTTGGAACCTTGGCTTTGCACTTAAAGTGAACATTTGTGTTACATGCTAAAATTTAAAATTCTTTGGTTAAAATTAATATTTAATAAAAATAATATTTAACTAATATAATATAAATGATTGATAATTGGATATATAATATCAATAAATCATAACTTTATAAACAATTCTTACCAAACTAATACAACATAAACATATTATAAAGAAATCTACAAAATATCAATAAATAATAATCAAATTAACATAATAATAAAAAATCATAACTATTAAACAAATCTCAACAAACCATAATTATTTAAAACAAACAATTTTATTGTGAAAAATAAAATTTGTTAACTTAGAACAAATATAAGTTTTTCATAATAAAAAAAGTTTTAACTACACTGACAGCAAATTTGATCAAAGTTTTTAGAACATGAACAAAATATTACATGAATAAATATCTTCTCAAAAAATCCAACAAGTTTTTAAAATTCTAGCAAAATTGTTTTAGGTAAGTTAATATTTCAATATGTAAAAAATCAGCTGTGGTCAGCCAAGGTCAAGCTGAAGAGCTGTGTAAAAAACAGCATCTAGAATCGGTCAACAAGTTGTTAAGATAGGGCAAAAATAAATAATAATTAAAAAGTAAGATTTTTTTTCGATTTACCTTTAATGCAGTACTGTATTGATTTCTTTTGGTTGTAGAGATATTGATTTCTTTTGGTTGGCTAGAGATGGTGTTTCGATAAAAATACTCATCTTGTGCGGATGTTAAATGCATCCGGCTACTGTCTTACAGAAGGCCTCCTAGGCAAAGACTTAAGGGATAACCAGATTCTATCTGATAACCAGCTTTGCACCCTTTTTTCATCTATTAGGCTGGCATAGATGTATTTATAAAGAATTGTTTCCAGTTTAGGATGTTGAATGCTAGATCATCTTGACTCAATGCATGGGTTTTGTTTGTGTTTCTGCTTTAATGACTAGGCAACTCATTCTATTATCTCCTAATGAGGGTACAGCTCTAAAATTCAGTTTTATGGTTCTGAGGCTGGCTGGTTACAAACTCTGTAGTAGCTCTCAGAGAGGCTGATTCCATCAAAAGCTGTCAAGTATCAGAGTACTAACAGTGCAGAGTTGTGCATGGATGGTGTCCCTGTTTGTACTTTTGGTGTGCATTATCAACCCCACATTTTGAGCATTTTTTTACGGCTTAAAGTTTATTATAGTAATGAGGCAATTGCTTGGACTATTAGTTAGTGTACTGAGTACTATCTGTGCTTTAAGTGCAGTTTTTTAACTAATTTAAAAAAATGACTAAAATATCAAATACTCTAAAACACAAAAAACCATCATCATCAAGTTCTCTAAATCTATCATTCACTAATATTCTTGGTCTTTAAAGTAACTTTTCTTCTGTTGAGTCTTATCTCAAAGTTTACCAGACCTACTTGATCTTTGTGAGACTAATTTGAGTTCAGCTGTCTTATCTTGTGATCTTAGTGTTGATGGTTATCTTCCTTTAATTCATTTGCATAGTAACATGCCTGGCCTGGACCTTTACATTTGTAAGAATCTACCGCTTTGTTAAGTTAATTCTAAAAACAGTTTTATTTAATTTTTTATCATGATTAACTCCTTTAGTTTTCTTTTTTTTTCTTCTTACTATTTCTATAGAAACTGTTTCTATAGAAACTTAACTGTTTTAGTCATTAATATTTATTACTTTCATTACTGCTGTTTCTATTATTACTATTAATATTACAATTATTATAAATACTATTATTTTTGCTGTTACTTTTGCTCTATTAATGAATAAAGTTATTATTGTTATTATTATTATTTTTTAAATTGTTATTATTAATAAAATTATTTGGTGTCACTCCTTTGATCAGGATTCTGCATGAGTGACACATTCCTCAATCAATTATTTATACTTATTCCTAATAATTATATTTTGATTTTATTATTTATAATATTATAGATATTCTTATTATTTTTATTATTATTTTTATTGTTGTTATTGTTATTATTGTTATTATTATCATTATTATTATTATTAATAATATATTATTGTAATTATATTGTAAATTTTGAGGAAAATAAATATCTAGTAGTTGTTATTGGGAAATAAGGTTTGAATCCAAAGATTATTCTTTATGTTCTTTCGTTTAGTACCACCTCACTATATCACCTTTCCCTTTGTTCTATATTGCTCTCTCTTCGTCTCAAGACTGCACTCTTTTTCATGTTACTTCTGATCAAATTGACCTCATCCTTTCTCTTTACCCTTCAGCCAATATTTTCTTTTTTATATGACTTTAATGCTTGTTACACTGAATTGCTTGGTTCTAGTGTCAGTGACTATGCATGTGTTAAGCCCCACAACTTTTGCCTTTCTCAATCTCTAACACAATTAGTCAATTTTCAAACTCCCTGAATCTGAATCAACCTCTACTTGACTTACATCTTGTGTCTGATCCTAGCCTATTCTTAGTTTCTCCACATTCACCCTTAGGTGCGTTTGATCACAGATTGATTTCTCTAAAACTAATATCTTATTCTTCCTCATCATCTTACCTCTTACAGTTACCTTAAAGCTGACTAGGACTCTTTCCATGATTTTCTTTGTGATGGCCCTTGCATAGAAATCTTTTGTCTTCTGCTGACAAATGTGCTTCTTATGTAACTTCTTGGATTTAGGCTGGCATGGAATCTTTTATTTCTTTTCAACAACTCAAGCCTCACTCTTCTCCATGGTTTTTCTCTCATTGTGCTGATGCAATTTCTAATCGTAACAATTACTTTCAAATCTATCATCAAAACAGTTCTCCAGAAAACAGATGTCTGTTTACTATTGCTTGAAACCATTGTAAAAAAGTTTTATTAACGCAAAAGCCTCAGGTCATTATTCTCAGGTCAAAAAATCTCCTATTTCATCTTAAGAACTAGACTCCAGAGATTTCTGGAGAATCTTTAACAGTGTCTATAATAATGGTAAACCTGTTATTCCACCTAACTTGCATGGTTCAGATTATGTTAGTCTCATCTATTGATTCCACTAATCACATCCTACCTAATATAGCCAACAAACAGACTAATTGCTTGACATTCATATCACTCCAGCTTCTGTATCTAAAGTGATTTCCAATTTAGACTCTTCTACAGCTTGAGGTCCGGACAACATACCTGTTATAGTCTTGCAGAGGTGTCCTCTGAAGCTGTTGTTTATTTTCAAAACTATTTAACAAGTGCTTATCAGAGTCTTGTTTTCCAGCCTGCTGGAAAGCAGCATCTGTTATTCTTATTTTCAAAAATTCTGGAGAGCGATCTGACTTGTCTAACTACTGTCCCATTAGTCTTTTCCTATCATAAGCAAGTTTTATGAGTTTTTTATTAAAAAACACTTAATCTCTTATCTTAAATCTAATAACTTACTTTCTGATCATTAATATGGATTTCAATCTTCTTGTTCTACTACTGATTTGTTAACGGCAATAACTGATAGGTTTTATTGCGCATTAGATAGATGTCGAAAGGCTAAGGCTATCTTGACATTTCCAAAGCCTTTGATAAAGTTTGGCATGCTGGTCTTCTCCATATGGTATATCAGGTAACATCTTTAAGATTATTGAATCGTTCCTTACCAGTTGTAGTATAAAAGTTGTCCTCGATGGACAGTACTCTTCTTCATTTTCTGTAACTTCAGGGGTTCCTCAAGGTTCTATACTTTATTTACATTAAATTACTATAATTTAATTTACATTAACAATCTCCCAGAAATTCTCCTATCTAAGGAGGAATAGTTTGCTGATGGTACTACTATTTATTCTTATCTTGATAAGAAGCTAACACTCTCTGATTGCTTGGAAGTGGCTCTCACTTCTGCTAAAGCATGGGGCTCTTAATTGCTTGTAAACTTTATCAGATAAAACTCAATTTTTTCAGCTAATGGTTATTGCAATAATCTAGATCTTCCTATATTTATGAAAGGTAATGTACTCGATGAGTCATCTACCCTTCGTCTTCTAGAATTAACTTTTACTTCTGATCTTTCTAGGATATATCTCAAATCCATTGCAAAATTTGCACCTGCTAAGGTGCAATCTTTTCATAATGCTCGCCAGTTTCTTACTCCGGATTCTATTCTTTATCTCTATAAATCTCAAAATCCATCCTTGTATGGAATACTGTTGGCATATCTGGAGCAAATCTTTGAATGATGTCCTTTCTCTTTTAGACAAGGTGAAATAATGAATTGTAAACATAGTTAGACCTGCATTTGCAGCCAAACTTCAACCATTGTGACATCAACGTAATGTTGCTTCTCTTTCTCTTTTCTATAAACACTATAATGGGCGCTGCTCTAAAGAGCTAGTGTCTCTTGTGCCATATACTAAAATTCATTCTTGCATTACTCGCCATTCAATGAAGTCTCATCCTTTTACTGTGAATGTTCTTAATTGCTCCAAAAATTCGTATTTGTCTAGTCTTTTTTCTTGCACATCAGTTCTTTAGAACTTGCTCCCTTCATCTTGCTTTCCTGATTCATATAATATGCAATCTTTAAAGTCGTCTGTTAACTGTTATCTTGCTTCGTAAGCTGCATCTTTTCTTTTCCAGTAACTTTTAACTCTAGTGTTTGCTTGCAGCATTGTTGGAAGTAAAGATGTTAAAAAAAATATATCTGAAGTTTATGTCAATATTCTCAAACATAATAAGTGCAAATATTTTGTAAAAAAAGATGCATTAAAAATAATATTTGTTATAATTCTAAATAATCCTTGTTTTTAGCAAATGTCTGGTGTTAATTGTTCCTTTTTTGGCTGTGGTACTTCTTGAAGAAATAAAGGTGTTTCCCTCTTTAAAATACATTTAAGAATGGAGAATAAAAGTTTTGAATATTATAACTAAAGATAGAGTAGTTGATGAAAGCCTTAGGCCCCCAAAAATAAAAAAGTTATTGTTTATTTTTGAAAAGCATTACGAGGCTAACAAGTTAATTGCTAACCCAAATTAAACTACTTTGAAACCAGGTTCCTACATTAAATCTTCCTGTTAAAACAATTCCATATTCTTTTTCATGTATATTTATTCCTAGAGCACGAGCATCAGCTTCTTTGATATCCCTAAAAATCAACTTTTTCTTTTACTACCAGTTGAAGCAGTTCATATTAAATCATATATATCTTTTAAGGATAAATCATTGATCAAAAGTATTAGTCTACATAAACTTGGATGTAAATATTAGTGACACTTTTTTAAAATTCAGTGAGATGAACAATGTTTTTAAGTACAAAATTTATATTGATAATAGCCTATGGTTTACTATTCATATATTTTTATGGGCTCTTCCAGATAATCATAAAATATACTTCCATCTAAAAAGATCAGTGTTTAATACAACTGTTTGTAACCTTATTTTAATTTTGCTATCATATATAGAAAGGCTATCTTCTTCAGGTTATACCTAAAAATCTTGAATTATTTAATAGTTATTCTTTTCCTTTAAACCAAACATACCCGAGCTCTTTCATGTGAAGTTGTTATTTAAAAAGATGATATTTATAAAGGATGCCAATGTCTTCAGTCTCAAAATAAAATAACTGATGAAAAAGTAGTGACAAATTACTGATTCCAACTAAACTTAGAATGATGGCTTACATGATATTGGCTATAATGACAATACAATAAGAAACCAATGTCCTTCAAGCCAATAATAGGAATTTATAGTCTCGATAGTAATCCTGAAACGAAGCTTTTACCAAAGAAAGATTACCATGCCGAAATCGGAACAAACAATAAGCTCATCAAAAAAAGGAAATTTAAAAGTGCTATTTTCCTAGCCACAAAACTTATAAAAGTATAAAACAATTTATTCTAATTTTTTTTTTTTGTAGGGTTTTGGTAGGGAGTGATCTTTCATAAAAATGTGTGTGAATATATATATATATATATATATATATATATATATATATATATATATATATATATATATATATATATATATATATATATATATATATATATATATATATATATATATATATATATATATATACATATTTTAAAATTATTTAAATAAAATAACTATTTAAACTATTAGGTTTAATCACCCTAATTTAATAGTAATTAAACCAAGTAGTAGTGACTCACTACATTTGATATTATTAATTAAAATAAAAACTTACATAACTTCATTTGGTTTTCATTTTACACATTACATTTTCATATTACTTATTGCATCTCTTCATTGTGCTGCAATATAGTTTGTATGCTAGAATGTGTTTTTTTTATAAAATTTGTGGCTATGAAAATAACATTTTTTTAAGTAACTGGAATGTCTTTATTCATCGAAGTTCAAAAATACTTTTTTGATTTCTTCTCTTAACGAATTTGTTCTTTTTTTTCTTAGTAGAATTACAAATTTTTAAAAAGTAAGATAAAACCTCAACACTTTAAAGAAATTCTGCTGTCATCTTGCTGCAGTCAATATTTTTACTCAAAATTTTTGTTGAGTTTCTGAATGCTATTTTTACTATTCTAAAAAACTTGGTTTTTATTACTTATTCAAATTTATTGCATCTATTCATTGTGCCAGTGAAAAAGAATCAGATGATATAGACTAAAGATCACCTCTATTTTTTAAATTAATAAATTTTCTATTAGTTTCATATTACACTTTTCAAATTCATTTTCTACAATTTTATAGACAACAAAATAAGGAGTGTTTCCTGGCCAAATCTTCTTTGCCAACTTTTTGAATAACGTATCCTTCGATAAAAAGTACTAAACACATACCCTCCCAAGTATTCAATTAATATTTTTTCTGTTTATGTAAACTGAATTGCAGTGTCAAAAACTAAAACTGAGGTTGCATTTTTAGACTTCCTTAAATGAGGCAAAATATGATTAACAAGGTCATATTCTACAGGAGTTAAGATTTTACTTGTAGGATTTTTCAAAAATTTCTGAAACTTTGGATAAAAAACTTTCATGCCATCATCAAAATTTTCAATAACATCTATTATTAAGTCAAATGAATGCAATGCACTCATTTGATTTAATAACAGATGTTATTATCTTTTTCTGAGAATATGTATTTTGAAATTTCATCAATACATGGAGAGTAGCAAAGGTCGTTTTTAACAACTATAATCCTTTTATGACAAAGGACTATCTATAGAACACATTTGCATAACATTAGTTGTTGGATTTATTGGCTGTGTTAGAATCACTATTTGGGTGTTGGGTAGTTATGTAGCGCTTGAGCCCTTTCTCTGACTTACATTTTTTAATACAATGTTGGTGTTTAAAACAGATTAAAGCATTTCCATTCTCAATTTCAGTAAGAAGAGCATCAACATCACTAAGAAACATTTGTTTTAGAAAAAAATATCTGACTCTAGATCTAATATGAGATGATCAATGGACTGATCATCTGTTAATTTTGCAAATTTTTTAGATTTTTGTGCACTTATTAGTAGTCCAGATAAATAAACAATTTTCAACATAAATTCAAAACTTCAACTTTGATTGTTTAAAAACAATAGTTTTGTGAAAACGACCCAACTAGCTAGACTGTTATTATGACTATGATTACTTTATGTTTAACAATCAGAATCATGGGTAATATATAACCATAGCAACTCTTGTAAAAACTAAACTTTTTGGAAAAATTGAGTAAAACGTTTAAATAATGTATCACTTGAACTTGAACAATTTTGAACATAACAATAAATTTGAAAAAAAGTATGGTAAGTAACTGTTGAAACCATGACTACTAAAAACTAAGACTACAGAAATCTGTAACCATAACTTCATGAATATGTAACTGCATATTACAATAAAATGTTATTTATAAAAAATTTAACTTTGTAAATAATAAAATCAGTTGAATTAAAAATTGTCTGATACAACTATAGTGCATACCTTCACAATTTAAACCTTGTCGAAATAATCCGTAGAGTAATGATCCACAGTGATCGCAAAAAGCTGGTCCAAGATAATTTTTAGGATTAAAACGATGAGGCATGTTAATATTAAAGCGTTCCTTCATTTTCTATATAAAAAAATCAAATTAAATTTTTCTATATTTAATTTTATAAGGTTATATTTTGAGTGTATAAAACTATGAATCACAAACTATTTAAGAATATATAACTGAAAAAAAAGTAGTGACCAGAACAATAGTGGTCATTCCCCCGTCTCTCATCACAGCCTTGTGAAAATTAGTTCAAAAGTGTAAGTTATTCTACTAAAAAGTATATAGATGATAATATGATTAAACTTTTATTTTAATTTATTTTTTATATTCTTTATTTTACATTTCTTGTTTATCTTTACATATATAAAAAAGAAAAAAAACACAAATGAGTATATCAATAAAAATAAAAACTAAAGAATGCAGAGAACCGCAAAAAATATCAAGAAATAACAAAATATATAGAAAATAACAAAATACCAGAAAAATACTACCTTCATAAAAACATAAGATGAGAACTTGATAAACTATTATATGTTGTGTATATATATATATATATATATATATACACACATATATAGACACACATATACAACATTCGGAATTAGCGTCGGCATTCGACAATGCCGACCTAACTGCCAACCTTAAAGTGTTTGAGGTCGGCAAAAAATAGCCGACCTCGTTTCTATAATTTATGGTAAGACCTTTGTATCAAATTTTTTTTGCTGATGTTTAAAAGATTGAGGTCGGCAAATTTTTGCTAACCTCATTTTTCCTAATTCCGAGGGTTGCATACACATATACACCCACACATATATATGTATATGTATATATATATATATATATATATATATATATATATATATATATATATATATATATATATATATATATATATATATATATATATATATATATATATAAACATACATACATACACACATATACACATAGACATATATACATATATATATATATATATATATATATATATATATATATATATATATATATATATATATATATATATATATATATATATATATATATACAACATTAAGTATTCATTTGACATAAAAGTGTTAAAAATATAAAAATGTGTCTTAGAAAAAAAGATTTCTTTTAGTTTCTCTTTGAATAAAGGGTAATTCCATTTGAAGGAAGAATCAAAGTTTTTCATAACTATTCTGTTCCAAAGAAAAGCTCCTCAAAATGAAATACTTGACTTTCCAAAATTAGTTTGAAAAAAAGGTTGTTGAATTAAATTATCAGTTGTATTTACTTTTATATTTTAAGGTATATAGATTATGAAAAGAAATAGGAGATATGATAGTTTTACACTTGTACATAAAACAAAGTACGTTAAAAACATTCAGCTGATGAATATTAAGAAATTTTATTTCAAATAAGAGAGGCTTGGCATGAGCATATCTATCTTTAAAATTGATTAGACGAGCAACATGCTTCTGCTGATGTTAAAATGGTAACAATTTAGATTTATTGGTATTTCCACCCCTGGGAGTGTTTGCATAATTTATATGGCAATGAATATAAGAGAAATATAGTTGTGTTAAAATGTGTTTATTTAAAGAATTTCTTACTTTATACATTATTCCTATACTTTTAGCAACTATGTTGCACAAAATTTCTGTGATGTTTCCAGCTAAGATTTTCATCAACAAAGACAGCTAAAAAGTTAGTATATATTTCTCTTTTTATTTGCATTTTGTCTATAAAAAAAAACAGGCATTCCATTAGGCAGTAAGTTTTTTTAAAAGTTGGATGAAAAAGTGTCCATTTTGTTTTATCAACATTAAGTGACAACTTATTCATTTTAAACCAGTCACAAACTTTTGTTAACTCAATGTTCATATTTTGAAACAACGTTGTTATACATTTATGAGATAAAAAGAGATTAGTATCATCAGCAAACATAACAATAATTAAATTAGTGGCTTTAGGGAGATCATTAATGTAAATAAGAAAAAGAAGGGGTCCTAGTATAGAGCCCTGAGGGACTCTGCAAGGTAAATTTAATAAATCGGAAAATACTGTTGAATTACTATCAACAAACTGTTTACGGTTGCTTAAATAGCTCTTATATATATATATATATATATATATATATATATATATATATATATATATATATATATATATATATATATATAGTTTGTTGTCTTTGGGAAGAGCGGAAGGAAAAAAGTGATTCTTACGCCAATACATACGTCACTTTTAATTACTTTTGACTTTCGTCCAACATTTGCGTGTTGTCAGAAAGTAAATACCATTAATTTAAAACAAATTAATCATTTTTTAAAAAAGCCGCAAAAACCCAAATTTAATTGACTGAATGTTTTTAACAATATAAGCAATGTTTTTATTTTTATTTTTTTTATTAAAATGTTTTTATTTTTGTTTTTTTTAATAAAATGTTTTTATTTTTATTTTTTTTACTGTAAATCATGCACGGAGTGCTGCTACATCGACTATCTTATAGCCTGACTCGCTAGGGAGTGCTGCTACATCGACTGACAAATAGCCTGACTCGCAAGGGAGTGCTGCTATAACGACTGACAAATAGCCTGACTCGCTAGGGAGTGCTGCTACATCGACTGAGGATTTGGTTGGGGCAGGCAGTCTATCAATTAACAAAAAAAAAAATCCAGTCTTGCATTTTAACTTTTACTTTTTGTCAACAAAATATGGAAGAAAACTTTCAGACAACATATAAGTGTGTATATATATATATATATATATATATATATATATATATATATATATATATATATATATATATATATATACGTATATATATATACATATATATATATATATATATATATATATATATATATAAATATATATATATATATATATATAAATATATATATATATATATATATATATATATATATATATATATATATATATATATCATAACAAGCTATTTATAGCTTTTAAGGCAGAGAGATATACTATTAAGATATAACTATTAGATATAACTATTAGGCTTGTTACATAACCATGTTGCATGGCTGACTATTGAGAAACAAACCCTTTTTTCTTCAATTTCGAATTTTTTTATAAATTCTTGCTCATTATTTTTGTTACCTAATTTACGTTAGCTAATTTGTAATTTCATAGTTTTGTTATAATAAAAAGATCAAACAGTTCAATAAAATTCATCTAATTATAACAACAAAAACAGCTTGTAGCTGATTACCAAAACCAACTAACTAAATGTTGCAATTTTCTCTTTTATTTTCATTTATTTTCTTAAAACCATTTTTATCTTACACTTAAAAAAAAAACTATTTAAAACTTCAAAACATTTTTTAATTGATGGAATCATAGCCTTCTGAGACCTATCACAGAGTTCAAGAAATGAATCCATTTTTTTAATCTACTTTTCTATTTTAGACTTAAAAAAAAAAGTTAAAAAGGGTGCAGCTCCATTTAAAAAATTAAAATGAAAAAAGTTAATTCAGAGTAACCATTTAGATATCTATTTAAAAATTAGATTATTTCTTTAAAAGAAATGTTAAAAATAATAATGATTATATTAATATTAACAATAATAATAATAAAAAAACTAATAATAATAACAATGATAATAAGAAAAGTATTAATAATAATAACAATAATAATAATAATAACATAACAAAAATTATTACTATTTATTATAAGTGTTCTCCGAAACACGAACCTTGACAAACAAGGCTGCTGCACGGAGAAACAAGTTGAGTGCGGTACTACCAGGAATGTGGTGGGAATCGAACTCGGAACCTCTCGCTTATGAAGCGAGTGCTCTACCACTACACCACTACTGCAATTAATGAACTCTAAAATCAAAACTCAACTACACATGATAACCATATATACACAATATACAAATCTATATCTACATTCCAACCACGTATATACAACATACAAATCTATATCTACATTCCAACCAGTGAACGTCTGAGGGAAGAAATGAAGTACATTAGAATAAAGAAGAATTATTTTTTGAACAAAGCATATTTTGACAGTTAACAAAACAAAAATAAAGATTAATAGAGGAATATTTAAAAATAAATAAGACAGACAATGCACCCAAACAGTACTTACAATAATTTAAAAAAATTATTTTATAATCACAAATATGAACGAAGATATACAATAAATATATCACCAAACAAAAGCTTATAAAACAAAAATTGATTACAAAATAAAAAGTATACATACAACAATGTAAGGCCTCAGAATGGAAAAAAAAATTAATGCTGATGTGTAAACATAACTTGTGTAGTGATTAAGTAATAAACATCTCCTCAGAGTTGGGTCTATTATTACTGGCGTTTCGATGAGGATCAGCACTAATAACTAGTTTACCCCGTCAGACAAACGCCATCGCAACTTATGCTTTACCCCGCAACTTACGCCTAATCCATACTGCAGTAAAAAAGGACTCACTACAAATAGCCACAACCCAACCATACCCAAATTTGTAAAATACTAATATTTTTTGATGATATGATATAAAAAGTGTAGATCTGCTGTACAATATAAATAAAAATAACTAAATAAATCACATACCATATTACTGGTAGAAAACACTAAGCACAATAAATTAAAATTCTAATAAAAACACCCAAAAAAAAAAAAGCAACTAAAGTATACAAACAGAAAATACTAATAAATTTCCCCCTAAGACCATTTAAACCAAATAGGTACCAGCATAAATAAACCAAATACAATCAATTGGCAATATATCCTATTAAAAACCCTTTTAAAATTGAATAAAACACAAAAGAGTCTTCAAAAAACTTTAATGCTGTCATAAATACTTCATTAGAATTTTGTTAATTAATCTAAAATGTAAGAAAATGAACAACCTGCGCAACTTAAAATCATCGCTAAAAACTAAGTAATATATGATAGTAGAAAAAAAAATTGCCTGCAAAAATGTAAAGATTTAAACATGTAGTGAAGGATATAAGAAATTCTCTGAATAATAATAAAAGACAAAAATTGTGCATGTGAAAATTAAAACAAAGCTGAGAAATGAATGTGAGATAATATAGCATAAAAGTTTCTTGATAATAATAATAATACGAAAATCAGTAATAATATATTAAGATATAATTATATATATATATATATATATATATATATATATATATATATATATATATATATATATATATACACATACATATATACATATATAAAATAAATAATAATATATATATATATATATATAAAACATATTTTTCTACTAATATATATATATATATATGTATGTATATATATATATATATATATATATATATATATATATATATATTGTATGTAAAATATTTATATATATACATATATCACATATGTAATACATTAGGGTGTCCCAAAAAACAACATTTTTGAAAAATATATGACTCCCTTAATGTGTTCTATCTAATACAAAAACACTAGATTTAAAATTTTTTTGAATAAAAAATATTTTAAGGGGTCCCTCAAGACCCTTGAATATTTAATGGGCCCCTAATATTTTCAAAAAAAAAATTTTCAAAAATATGTCAACCTGGTACTTAAATGAAGCGAAATTATATAAAAATTTTAAAAATAATATAGATTTCAAATATACAATTGTTATTTTTGGTTTTATCACATTAAAAATTACGTTTTTTAACAAAAAACAAAAAAATGCATTTTTTATGTATTTTTATGACAATTTTGATAAATAAGTTGAAATTTTTCCAAATTAAATATTATTTTTGAAATTTTTATATAATTTTGCTTCATTTGAGTACCAGGTTGACATACTTTTAAAAAACCTTTTTTTTTGAAAATATTAGGGACCCATTAAATATTCGAGGGTCTTGAGGGACCCCTTAAAATATTTTTTATTCAAAAAAAATTTTAAATCTAGTGTTTTTGTATTAGATAGAACACATTAAGGGGGTCTCTGCATATATTTTTCGAAAAATGTTGTTTTTTGGGACACCTTAATATACATATATATGTATATATATATATATATATATATATATATATATATATATATATATATATATATATATATATATATATATATATCAGGCCTTGTTAAGAAGTGTTACGCAGCTCGCATTTTGCCTGCAAAAAGGCAATTTGCCTACGCGTTCAGCAGTTTTGCGCTACGCAAAAACTTTTATCTTTTAGAATATTTAAATTATCTTTTGATGTCGTTAACATGACGTTTATTCAGAAGAAATAAAGTAGTAAGTAACAGCATTTAATCGCAATTGTAAACTAATAAATTTTTTGTTAAAGAAACAGTTTGTTTAATAACTTTTTTGTTGTTGTTAAAAATTAGTTAAAAAAATAAAGTGTTTTAAGTTTTATCTTAAAGAATGAAATATATAAATTCCTTTTTAAATATAAAAATTATTTTTTGTCATAATAGTTTAAAAAATGCACGATTTATTTTGATGTAAATATTTTATTTATAAGATATTTTGTTTATTGTTAATTCAATAACGTAAAGTTTTAATGACGTTCGTTTAATTTATGAAAATAAATTATGATCACGAATACGTTATTGGTAACTAATAAATAATAAAAAAAAACTCTTTGTTTAAAAACATTATTAAAAAGAGTTCACAAAATAAATAAGAAAAAATTTATTAACAGTTAATAAAATAACCAAAAACTAACTGTAAAATTATAAGAAAATAAACAAATATCATTTTATGTTTTACGAAAAAAATATTTTTTTCAAAATAAAATTTAGTTCATATTTGAAAAAAATAATAAAAATGATTTTTCAAATAGGAACTTAGATTTTATTTGTAACTTTTGTTATAGTGAGAAAAAAAAACTGTTTGTATGATTTTTAACGCGTTAATAAAATAACTTTAATTACAATGGGGTACTTGAAGATGCTAGTGACGCAATATAACTTCTAACATTACAAAATATATTTGCTGAGTTGAGTTACTTAGAAATGCCTTACGCATTTTCGTTATGCAGCGAAATCTCGTAACAATATATATATATATATATATATATATATATATATATATATATATATATATATATATATATATATATATATATATATATATATATATATATATAAATATATATATATATATACTGTATATATATATATATATATATATATATATATATATATATATATATATATATATATATATATACAGTGCTTTTTTTCTAGAAAAAAAGGTGCTGGAACTCTACCTTTTATATGTGTAAAAAATGAAGCAATAGACATTTCCATTGCTCATTTCCTAAGTCTTTAAATGAGCAATGCATTTTAGTAGTTGTATTTAGTTAAATCTAAACAATAAATAATTAATCAAATAAAGCTTTTTTTTGAAGTAGATGTTGCTACAGTGATGAGTTCTTTTTTTTGAAGTAGATGTTGCTACAGTGATGAGTTCTTTTAATGCTAGTTAAGAAAATAAAACAGATGCTAGCTCTTTTCCGAGCTGTTTTCCGACACCTAAAGCTGTTTATCGTGAATTTAAACATGATGAATTTATTGCTTTCAATGAAGAGGAATATATAAACAACAGTATTTCAACTTGAACAAAAGACATTTTGTTTTAGCCAAATACAGCTCACAATTTTATCAAGGATTATTTTGTTAAAGGAACTATATCTGTCGATAATTGTAAAAGAAATCTGAAAAGCATCAAACTCTCGGCTATCGCTTATTTAAAGAAAACTTTGTAAAAATGTAAAAGCATCCATAAATTTGTTTATTACAAAGTGTAATATTGCAGCATCTGTGAAACATAAACAATACAAAGTTTTACACACTTGTAGCAGTCTACTGGTGTCTACTGGTGAAGTACTTTATGCTAAATGCAATTGTAAAGCTGATGTAGGGGGCTGTTGTAAGCATGTTGATGCATCATTATACCAACTAGTTGGCTATACAGAGTCAGACATTAAACTGGTCCAAGAAACTAAAACACGTATTGACGTTCCACAGATATGTTATATTACATATTCCAGGTGAATCAATCCACTTTGAAGCAATTTTATTTATTAAACATATTTATTAAGACAAAAATAATACTCTAAATAGACCTTCAGTTTAAGGAACCCGTAAATGTTGTTTTGCAATTTTTTATGCAGTTCTAAAAATGTTTGCCACTACAATTTTCTCACGCGTTAAAGACTTTAAAATATTTTTTGCTCTCTTCTTTTGCCATAATAAAGCGCTTTACAATTGGACCATTCTTTTGATATTTTCATTCCGATCTTAGTTTCTATGCCAAGTGATTTCAATTTTTGGCCAGTTGTGCAGCCAAGCTTTGTCGAAAACAGAGCCACTTAATTTTGAAGGAAAACTCTGTTTTTTGCTCAAATGTCCTGCAACTTGGCTAGCTGTAGTTGGAGTAATTGTATGTTGAAGGTAAATCTGATGTTGTAATGTTGATTTCTTGTGTTTTGTTGGCACTTAATTTTATTTTTTTTTGAACCTGAGAGTCAACCGAGAAGAAACTAGTGATTTTTTTCATATTTAGTTTTGTGTTATTTTGTTTAATTGAAATTTTTATATTACTGTTGCAAATAGCGTAAAAGTTTGTGTTCTAAAAACTTATTATAAGGCATAATGAGATATTCGGACAAACATTGTCCAGAAACAATAGAATTTCTTAGAACGCAAATGCTTGTGGAATTGTGGATATTCGGACAAAAAATAATTTGGCATCATAAAAACAAACAAAAATAAATAAGCAAATAAATTAAAGAAAATTCTTCTCAAGCAAATTTAGTTTTTACTGAAACAATAGATTCTGAAACTCAGCGCTGAAATATTTTGATATCTGCAAAATATGTTTTACTTGATCTTTACAACCCGCATTTACATTTTCAATTTAAAGAACTTTTTATCCAACTTTTTATGGATTAAAAATGTTTAATATTTAAAAAATAAACTAAGTTCATTTATGTAATAATACGAAGAAAAAAAAATGTTGATATATAAAAAAAAAGGTGCCAGAACACCATTCTGGTGCGTTCTAAGAGAAAAAAAGCACTGTGTATATATACATATATATATATATATATATATATATATATATATATATATATATATATATATATATATATATATATAATAATGTTAGTGTATTCTACAAATAGAGTGCTCAATGTTCTTAAAGAACAGAGCAATAAATTAAATTAGTTGTTTTGCCATCAGTAGGCTCATCAGGAAGCCTACTTCTACTGCTGATGACAAAACAACTTGTTGAAGAAAATTAGATAAGTATTTTTACTAATTTATATATATATATATATATATTATATATATATATATATATATATATATATATATATATATATATATATATATATATATATATATATATATATATATATATATATTATAATATAATTAAAGGTAACAAGAAAAAATCAACAATTTAAAAAGAATTCATACAATGGTATCTTGAGATGAAGTAGCGGAATCAGGACAATTGTAAAGTATTAAATCATGACACTTCTTGTGTGCAGTACAAGAGCAAGCTAGTGTTAAGAAAAACAATTAAAGAAATTAATCAAGCTTTCAAAATTGAACTATTTAAAAATGCATATATTTAACATATATATACATGTTGTTTTTAAAAAAATTATCTTGTGATAATATAAATATAAAAAAACAATTATATTAAGGACTAGACTAAAATTAAGTTTTGGAGACTAGAAACTAGTCACCTTTTATTTGGCAATTACGTGTTTTGACATTTTCTAAGTTTTAGTGGCAGTTAAAGTATTATATAACAAATAATATTATTATATATAATGGGGCTACTCTTTTTTTTAAATTGTTGTTACACCCTTCTCTCAAGCCTATAACTCCAAACATGAACCTTGACAAACAACTTGCACATTGAAACAAATTGAGCACAGTACTTCCAGCAATGTGGTGAACTTTACCTATCAAATACAACCTGCTTCATATCCTGCTGCCTTGTAGGATACAATTTTTTAGGCAAAGGCTAAGAGAAGTCAACTACAACTTAAAACACCCCCTGTCTAGCGGCTCTTGGTTGAGTAAAGGCTAAAGATTATGTCTCATTAATAATATTCATCTTAGGCAGATGTTAAACGCATCGGGCCACTGTCTTGTAGTAGGCCTCCTAGGCAAAGACTTGAGGGATAACCAGATTTTATCTGTTGACCAGCCTCGCACCCCTTTTTCATCTATAAGCCTGGCGCAGATGTATTTAAAAAGAGATGTTTCCAGTTTAAGATGTTGAATGCTGGATCTTCTTGACTCAATACATGGTTTTTGCTTGTGTCTCTGTTTTTATGACAAGGCAACTCATTTTTTCTCCTAATGAGGGTACAGCTCTAAAACTCAATTTTATGGTTCTGAGGCCGGCTGGTAGCCAGGTTTCCTGAACTCTGTGGTAGCTCTCAGAGAGGCTGATACCATCAACATCTTAAAAATATCAAAGTACTAACAGTGCCATATAGGGCATGGATGGTGTCCCTGTTCATAATTTAGGTGTGCATTGCCAAGGCCACATTTGGAGCCCTTTGTTATGACTTAACGTTTATTAAAAGTAATGAGGCAATTCCTTGGGCTACTAAATAGTGTACTAAGTACACTATTTAGTAGGTATGCTTTGAGTCAAGTTCTTTATCAAATCTAAAAATGACTAAAGTACCAAAAACTATAAAACACAAAAAACTATCATCATCACCAAGTTCTCTAAACCTATCATTGGCTAACATTCGTGGTCTTCGAAGTAACTTTTCTTCTGTTGACTCTTATCTTTTGCAAAGTTCACCTGACCTACTTGCTCTTTGTGAGACTAATTTGAGTTCAGCTGTCTCATCTTATGAGATTAGTGTTGATGGTTATCTTCCTTTAATTTGTAAACACTCCAATAGTCACATGCTTGGCCTGGGCATTTACATTCGTAAGAATTCACCTACTTGTTGGGAAACTAGGTTTAGACTATTTTATTCACATGCTTTCGTTTAGCACCACTTCACTCTATCGCCTTACTCTTTGTTCTATATCGCTCTCCTTCATCTCAAGACTGCACTCTTTTCGATGTTATTTCTGATCATATTGACTAAGCCCTCTCTCGTTATCCATCAGCTAATATAGTTGTTGTCGGTGACTTTAATACTCACCACTCTGAATGGCTTGGCTCTAGTGTCAGTGATTCTGCAGGCATTAAAGCCAACAACTTTTGCCTTTCTCAATCCCTAACTCAAATAGTCAACTTTCTAACTCGCTTTCCAGACAACCCAAATCATTAACCTTCTCTACTCGACTTATGTCTTGTTTCTGATCCTAGTCAGTGCTCAGTTTCTTCACATTCACCCTTAGGTGCTTCTGATCACAGTTTGATCTCTCTAAAACTAATATCTCATTCTTCTTCATCACCTGAATCCCCCTATTATCGTACCTCTTACAACTACTTTAAAGCTGACTGAGACTCCTTCCGTGACTTCCTTTGTGATGGCCCTTGGGTAAAAATCTTTAGTCTTCCTGCTGATAAATGTGCTTCTTACATAACTTCTTGGATTCAGGCTGGGATGGAATCTTTTATTCCTTCTCAACAACAAGTCAAGCCTCACTCTTCTCCATGGTTTTCCTCATATTGTGCTGCTGCAATTTCCAATCCAAACCATTACTTCCATATCTATCAGCAAAACAATTCTTCAGAAAACCGACGTCTGTTTACTATTGCTAGAAACCATTGTAAAAAGGTTTTGTCTAACGACAATACCCGCTATTCTTAGGCCGTGAAATCTCAGATTTCATCTCAAAAATTAGGCTCTTATGACTTTTGGAGAATCTGTAACAGTATCAATAACAAGGGCAAATCTGTTATTCCACCTCTCTTGTACAGTTCAGAATTTGTCACCTCATTTAAAGACAAAGCTGAACTGTTTGCTAAGAACATTTCATCAATATCATCTCATGATTCCGCTAGTTGCATTCTACCTGATATTGCCAACAAACAGGTTGATCCATTGCTTGAAATTCGTATTACTCCAGCTTCTGTATCTAAAGTGATTTCCTGCTTAGACTCTTTTACAGCTTGTGGTCCAACAACATACCTGTTAATGTCTTGCAGAAGTGTTCCCTGGAGCTGTCGTCTATACTTTCAAAACTATTTAACGAGTGCTTATCAGAGTCTTGTTTTCCGGCATGCTGGAAAGCAGCATCTATTATCCCTATTTACAAAATTTTGGAGAGCCATCTGACTCGTCTAACAACTGTTCCATTAGTCTTCTTCCTATCATAAGCAAGGTTTTTGAATCTTTAATTAACAAGCACTTAATCACTCAGATTGAATCTAATAAATTATTTTCAGATCATCAATATGGATTTTGATCTTCTTGTTCTACAGTCGATTTACTATCAGTAATAACCTATAGATTTTATCGTACATTAGATAGAGGTGGAGAAGTTAAGGCTATTGCTCTTAACATTTCTACAGCTTTTGATATAGTTTGGCATGCTGGTCTTCTCTATAAGCTTTCTTCTTACAGTGTTTCAGGTAACAACTTTAAGATTATTGAATCCTTCCTTACCAATTGTAGTATAAAATTTGTCCTTGATAGAGGACAAATTTTATACTCTTCTTCATACCCTGTAACTTCAGGGGTTCCTCAAGGTTCTATCCTTGGCCCTATACTCTTTTTAATTTACATTAACGGTCTTCCAGATACGTTCACATCTAAGGTGGCATTGTGCACTAATAATACTACCATTTATTCTTGCCTTGATAAGAAGCCAACACTCTCTGTTCACTTAAAGGGGGCATTTGAGCTTAAAAAGGATCTCACTTCTGCAACAGCATGGGATTAGCAGTATCTGGTGAACTTTAATTCAGATAAAACCCAATTTTTTTCAGCCAATCATTACTGCAATAATTTAGATCTTCCTATATTTATGAACAATGATTTACTCAATGAATCATCTACCCTTCATCTTCATTTAGTTGAAACAAACATGAAAAATGATTTTGTATCCACAACGGTTTGCTTAACTACTGTGCAGCTTGTATACATCAAGTTAAACATATGCATTTAAAATACATGCACAAAAGACAATAGATTTAATGCATTTTTACTAAAAAAAGTTGTGACTTACCTACACATTGATAGCCTTGTTTTCCAAAACCCCTAAAATGAGTGAAACTTCCTATATATTTATATAACATATATATATATATATATATATATATATATATATATATATATATATATATATATATATATATATATATTATATTTATATATATATATATATATATTATATGTATATATATATATATATATATATATATATATATATATATATATATGCATATATATAAACTGTGTGTTTGAATATTTATATGTATGTGTATATTATTATTTATTATAATTATATTTTATTTATTTTCATTATTCTTTATTTTTTCTTCTTTATCTTAAAACACTGTTTTGGTTTAAGTGTAAAATTAAAAGTGTACTTAAACATATTACAGCAATTTTGGTCTAAGACAATATAAGATGATAGCTCTTTAGAGTAACGCCTATTAAATGATGCTAATCATATAATGGGCGCAGATGCTAATTTTGCAATAGATTTGATGTATGGTTTTCAAGAAAGATTGGAAGTGAAAGTTAACAAACATTTACAACAGATTTAGTGAAGAGATCATTTGATGGGGATGAAGAATACCAAAACACACATTATGAACAGGGGCATTCAACTGAAAATAACAAAAATACTACAGGAAACACACTAGCATTAACATTAGAAGAAGAACTATATAAAATATTAGAAAGTGCAAAATGTCCAATTTTGCCAAGTTGCAAAGACAAAATTGCTGATCCTAGAAAAATTTTTTATTGCTTTCAAAAACTAAAAAAAGAACTGCATATTTAGAAAAGTTGTGTTGGAACGAACAATTTTTTAGCACTTAATTCCTGAACTAGATTATCAGAAGTGCATTCATTGAGTGCATTACTTTTTTTAAAGTTTTATTTTTAAGTGAAAAATAATTACTCTGGTATGTATTAAATACTTGTAAGTATTTAATTTAGTTGAGTTTATTTTTGCTAGTGCATTTACATGCATTTTATTATAAATTGTAAAAAATATTTGTTAATACTAACGCAATATTTTTTTAAAATAATGTCAAGTTTACTTGGTAGTTTAACATCATAAAAAAAGTATTGAATAATATATTTCATTAGACGTTGAAACCGGCTAAAAATTGTTTTATTACCCATAACATTTACTGAATCCCTTGTTTTTAATTGACGTAAACACAGAAAATCATTTCATGCTTTTGTTAAAATTGCGAGAGAAAAAAAAAAATTAAACCCAAACCCGAAAAAAATTGTAGTTTCGACTCAGACTTGTCCAATATAAAAAGACCAGGTATTCCTAAACCCTATTTATAAGTGATTGAGATAATGGGATCTAAGTTCCTCATCTCCAGTGAAAAAGTTGACCTTGAGATCAGTTCAAAATGGAAAGTAGTAAAGCAACACAGTTTTATGTAGTCAATAAGTCTGCTGTCAGACAAATTATAAAAAAATAAAAACTTGGATCTACAAAGAATACAATCAGGAAGACTATGCATAAGAACACTTTGTTAGGATAAAAAGTAATTTTAAGCTTGTAATGTTAAGCGAAGAAAATCCCAATTTGACAGCTGTCGATATAAACGTACAAATGAAACATTTCTAGCAAATGGTTTGTAGTATTAAAAAAAAGTCAACCATAATTAAAAATCTATTTTAATGATAAAAGCAAACTTATGAAATTCAGATGGAATCAGGTACATTTCAGATGGAATCAGGTACATATAACATCTAGTACAAGATATGATCCTAAATACAGAATGCCTACTGTAAAACAAGGAAGAGGTAATGTAGTGGTTTGAAGATGTTTTAGTTGAGATGGAGTTAATCTACTCCATAGAATTATTGGGAATATAAATCAAGAAATTAGTAAGACATCATGCAAAGGATAAAGTGTTTCAAGGATGAATATACGAATAGGATAACGGTCTTAAACATACACTCAACTTGGTTTAAAAGATTTTCAAAAAGTTCATGTTTTATGGCTATCCCAATCACCTGATGTGAATCTCATTCAACATCTATAGGAAAATAATGACTGTCAAATAGAAGGCATCAAGACTACAAGTCATGTTGATTTATTTAGTAAAATCAAGGAAATATAGAACACAATTTACATCGATGTTTGCAGTAACTTAGTTGACTCTATGCCTCGTAGATGCATAGTGTCATGTCATAGATGAAGCAAATAAAATAGCGCCAATTAAAATATAAATGCTTTTAATTAGATTGGACTAACTGATTGGTTTTAAATAAAAAAACAGTTTCTCATACAAATGCCAATATGAAGAAAATAAATTGATAATAATTTGTCATAAATCTTTTTCTTAGTCAGTGCTATATCTTCTTATTAATGCTATTATGTGAATTTTTAAAAATACAATTAAAAAAGTAAAACGTCCTTTTTGAATGTTATAAGTGTTTTTAATTTTATTTTACTTAAACTCATAAAATGATATATAATGACATAAAATAAATTATATTAATTTTTCTCAATTTAAGAAAAGTAAAGAAATATAATGCACAGTTAAATGCTAAATGAAAATACTTGCAATTATATACACACTTTTGTTGCAGAATCTTTAATTGTTATAATAATTCTTCCTGCATTCTATTACAGTAAGAAAATATTAAATATTTTTTAATAAGCAGTAAAAACTTTTATAGTTCTTTGTCAAATTTTTTATCAAATAAGTGAAGTTGGTAATGAATAAGAGGGTAGCTAATGTAAAAATCCAAAGTAAAAATCATCTAAAGAATTCTTTCAAAAATAGAATACTTCATAAGCTTTCATGGCGCAATAAACAACAATCGTCATGCAAATATACTTGTAACATTAATGTTACAAGTATATTTGCATGACGAGTAATAATACTTGTAACATTAAACAAATACAAACAAAATACAAGATAACAGATTTTTCTATCAGCAAAAACCAAAGTTATTGAAAGAAAAGAAAAAAACAATCTTTTAACTTTTAATCAATTAATACATTGTTTATATGCAGTGCATTTTTGTGTATTGTTTATATGCAGTTATTTTTGTGTATTGTTTATACGCAGTGTATTTGGTAAAATGTATTAATAATTACAAAAATAGGTACTAAACTTCATAGCAACTCAATGAATAGCATAATGAAATGTAGATAGGTAAAATGCTGATTTGCATTTCTATTTGTAAACATCTCCTTTTTTATAAGCACCTATTTATCTAACATTTAAGGGGGTGGGGAAGTTAAAAATGTACCTCTTATAACAGAAGAATGTAGGTGTTTATAAATATATAAATTGAATTCGACTACTGAACAATTATGAAATAATTGGCACTTGTTTTGGACATCATGCGACACTTGTTTTGGACATCATTGGACATCATGCGACACTTGTTTTGGACATCATATGACATTTGTTAGGCTGGCGCATATGTATTTTTAATACGGTGTTTCCAGTTTAGGATGTTGAATGCTGGATCTACTTGATTCAATGCATGGGTTTTGCTTGTGTCTCTGTTTTTATGACTAGACAACTCATTCTATTATTTCCTAATGAGGGTACAGATCTAAACCTCAGTTTTATGGTTCTGAGGCTGACTGGTAGTCAGGTTTCCTGAACTCTGTGGTAGCTCTTAGAGAGGCTGATTCCATCAACAACTGAAAAATATCAAAGTATTAACAGTGCCATGTTGCGCATGGATGGTATCCCTGTTTGTACTTTTGGTGTGCATTGCAGAAGCCACATTTGGAGCCCTTTGTTACGGCTTAGGGTTTATTAATAGTAATAAGCCAATTCCTTAGGCTATTAAACAGTGTTCTGAGTACTATCTACGCTTTGAGTCAAGTTCTTCAATCAAATTTAAAAATGAATAAAATACCAAAACTATAAAACAAAATAAACCATCATCATCACCAAGTTCTCTAAACCTATCATTCACTAATATTTGTGGTTTTCGAAGTAACTTTTTTTCTGTTGAGTCTTATCTCTTGCAAAGTTCACCAGACCTACTTGCGCTTTGTGAGGCTAATTTGAGTTCAGCTGTCTCATCTTGCAATCTTAGTGTTGGTGGTTATCTTTCTTTAATTCGTAAAGACCCCAATAGTTACATGCTTGTCGTGAAACTAGGTTTGAATCCACAGACTATTCTTTTATGTGCTTTCGTTTAGCACCACTTCACTCTATTGCTTTACTCTTTGTTCTATATCACTTTCCTTCATCTCAAGACTGCACTCTTTTCGATGTTATTTCTGATCATATTGACCAAGCCCTCTCTCTTTATCCATCAGCTAATATAGTTGTTGTCGGTGACTTTAATACTCACCACTCTGAATGGCTTGGCTCTAGTGTCAGTGTTTCTGCAGGCATTAAAGTCAACAACTTTTGCCTTTCTCAATCCCTAACTCAAATAGTCAACTTTCTAACTCCCTTTCAAGACAACCCAAATCATTTACCTTCTCTACTCGACTTATGTCTTGTTTCTGATCCTAGTCAGTGCTCAGTTTCTTCACATTCACCCTTAGGTGCTTCTAATCATAGTTTGATCTCTCTAAAACTAAAATCTCATTCTTCTTCATCACCTGAATCCCCCTATTATCGTACCTCTTACAACTACAGTAAAGCTAACTGGGATTCTTTCCGTGATTTTCTTCGTGATGGCCCTTGGGTAGAAATCTTTTGTCTTCCTGTCGAAAAATGTGCTTCTTACATAACATTGTGGATTCAGGCTAGCATGGAATCTTTTATTCTCTCTCGACAATTCTAGGTCAAGCCTCACTCTTCTCCATGGTTTTCCTCACACTGTGATGCTGCGATTGCCAATCGAACCCATTACTTCCATAAATATCAGCAAAACAATTCTCCAGAAAACAGACGTCTGTTTATTATTGCTAGAAACCATTGTAAAAAGGTTTTGTCTAACGCCAAAGCCCGCTATTTTCAGGTCATAAAATCTTGTATCTCATCTCAAAAATTAGGCTCTTGTGACTTCTGGAGAATCTTTAATAGTATTAATAATAAGGGCAAACCTTTAATTCCACCTTTCTTGTATGGTTCAGACTTTGTCACCTCACCTAAAGACAAAGCTGAATTGTTTGCTAAAAACTTTCATCAATATCATCTCTTGATTCCACTAGTTGCGTTCTGCCATTTGATCCATTGCTTGACATTCGTATCACTCCAGCGTCTGTATCTAAAGTGATTTCCTGCCTAGACTCTCCTACAGCTTATGGCCCGGACAACATACCTGTTACTGTCTTGCAGAAGTTTTCTCCGGAGCTATTGTCTATACTCTCAAAACTATTCAACAAGTGCTTATCAGAGTCTTTTTTCCAATAATTTAGATCTTCCTATATTTATGAACCGTGATGTACTCGAAGAGTCATCTACTCTTCATCTTCTAGGATTAACTCTTACTTCCAATCTTTCTTGGAAACCATATATCAAATCAGTTGCAAAATTAGCATCTGCTAAGGTTGCATCTCTTTATCAAGCTTGACACTTTCTTACTTCAGATTCTACTCTCTATCTCTATAAATCTCAAATCCAGCCTTGTATGGAATACTATTGCCATATCTAGGGCGGATCTTCTAATGATGACCTTTCTCTTTTAGACAAGGTACAAAAACGCATTGTAAACATAGTTGGCCATACTCTTGCAGCCAACCTTCAATCATTATCACATCGTCGTAATGTTGCTTCTCTTTCTCTTTTCTACAAATACTATAATGGGCACTGCTCTAAAGAACTAGCATCTCTTGTGCCATCTACTAAAATTTATTCTTGTGTTACTCGTCATTCAATTCTCATCCTTTTTCTGTGACTTTTCTAAAATCTCATCCTTTTTCTGTGACTGTTCCTAAATGCTCCAAAAATGCTTATTTGTCTAGTTTTTTTCCTCGAACATCAGCTCTTTGAAATTTGCTTCCTTCATCTTGCTTTCCTGATTCATATAATTTACAATCCTTTAAGTCGCCCTTCAATAGTTATCTTGCTCTACAATCTTCATCTTTTCTCTTCCAGTAACTTCCAACTTTAATTAGTGGTTGCTTGCAGCCTTGTTGGAAGCAAAGATGTTTAAAAAAAAAAAAAATGTAAGTATTTATAACCTTGATAGACACCAGAGCCTAAAAAATGTAAAAAAAAAGACCTAGTCGTTTCACTTTAAATAATCCGAATATAACAAGTCAGCAAAATACATTGCCTTTAAAAATTTTTCCCAAAAAACTTCTGTAAAGCTGTCTAAGCAGCACATAACAAAAAAAATGTAACCAAGTTACATTTTTTTGTTATGTGCTGTGTATCATACTTTTTTATAACCACTTGTTATAAAAAAGTATGAGATTATTTTCCTTAACTCATTAACAAAGAGATAAAAAAAGATGGCAAATAAAATGACGATAAAATCTTACAAAAAAACACTGACAAATAAAATCTTAGCTTAACTATAATAAAAAATATTTCATTACTAAGTTTTGATAACGATAAAAACAAAAACTTTTTTTTTAATGGTACTTTGCACACAATGTTGGTTGGCAGGTATCTAAGAATGAAAATATGATGACAATATTACAACAAAAAACTAATACTATTATTTTAAAAAATCTATTTTTTTCCTACTTTTACTTATATTACATTAATTTAAACTTTCAATACATAGTGAAACCTATCTAAAATTTCAAGCCAATTATTTTTAAGTTTTAATTAAATATGTCTAAAATTTGAAAACATTTATACACAAACACTATTGATTAAATCATAGTTTTTTAAATTGATCAAAACAAAATAATGAGTATATAAAAAAAACATAATATGAAATATAAAAATCTGACAACTATATAAACAAAACTTATTGAGAAGAACTTAAAAGAAGTTTTATTGAAATAATAGGTATTTCGTGGATTATCAAATTAAATTACATACTTCTCTAATAAGAAAATGAAAAATATTTGATTTTCACCTGTTTAGTTATGTTGTTCAGATTATTTATTAACAAAAAGGTTACCAGGGTAACAAAAAGATTACCAAAGTATCTTGTTTAATTATCATTTAATCAAGTTTCTAGTAAAATGTTTGAAATTTTTGATCATATGTTAATATTTTACCAAATCAATAATCTTAATTTTACAATTTTTATTCTCTATACATTTAACCTATTTTTTTATAAAAATTTATTTCTTAGGTATTATCGCCTCTGCTTACAACCTTGTTTGCCAAGGTTTGTGTTTCAGAGTTATAGAGTTGAGAGAGGGTTATAATCCACAATTAAAGTAACCTCTTCGACTGTAGTGGCCTTCATGACCTTAGGGAGGTTAATTAACATTTAAAAAAATAATAATTAAAAAATAAAAATAAAATTATTTGTAGACATAAGTAACAATTGTCAATCGGTTTCAGTCTATTAAACCCTTTACTAAAGTTGTTAAAAATAATAAACTTTCAGACATTTAATCATAAATAAACTTGATATTGAAGAACAAAAAAATTGACACCATTATATAAAAGCTTATTAAAAAAAATCCAAGTAATTATTCCAGGAGCAAAACTTGCTTTTTTTTAAACCTATTTTTAAAACCATTCCAAAAAATTTTAACACCCACCTAAAACCTCAACATGCACCAGCCCAATATTAAACACCTAACAATAATCTTAGAATTACACAATTTTTATTAATAAATTCAAATTAATTTTTTGTTAGAGTTATAATTTTTAAACTCACCACAAAAACTGGTTACACACAGAACAAAAAGTAGGATGACGAAAAAATTTAGCAATAAACTGGTGCGCTTTGACTAAATGAATTTTTGCTTTACGCACAGCACCACGACGCATCTGCAAACCACTCAAGTTCTTCAATTGATTTGCATCAAGAGCACCACCATTTGGGTCGCCTGTATCAAATTTTACATTTTTTGATAGTCATTCAACATAATGAACTGACTTTTTAAAAGCTTATAACATTTGACATTAATTTATAAAAGATTTAATGATAATTTATACAAAGTAAATTGTAAAAAAAATGAAATTACCCGCATTCTCAGAAAAATATTTCACATGTACAAGTATTCTTCCATTTGGCTTTAAATCAAGCTATACATTAATTTAAAAATAAAATTAAAAACTTGTACCTTTCCATAACTTGTAACTTCTAAACTAATAAATTTTTATTGTTACAAATGCATTTATAAATCACCATAACAGTTTACACTATATTTAAAGATGTATTTTTAAAACAAATTCACTTCTAACAAGGCTGCCAGCATTCACTATTTAAGTTATGAGTTGAAAAAATGATTGACAGAAGACTTAAAAACTGAAGACTTGGAAAGCTGAAAAACTGTATTGAAAACATGAAGAGTAGAGAGAATTCCAAGACACTGATGTTTTAAGAAAAAAATAAAAAATTTTTTTGAGCACGTTGTAGTTAAAAGTAAAAGCTGCAACTTACCTAATATGCACCTAAATGCAACTTACAAAATTGTACTTTGGTAGGAAGTATTTAAGAGATGACAGCTCACATGAGCAGCAAAGAGAAAACGTGACATTACAACAAGAGGCTCATTCTTAGCAGCTAGAGCAGATCTAACAAAAATGGTTCTTCTAATGATGTTCTTTCTCTTTTAGACAAAGTCCAAAAATGCAGTTGGACTTCGATTTCATCTGCAAAGCTTGAGCCTCTTTCCCATTATCGTAAAGTTACATCTCTTTCCCTTTTTTACAAATACTATCATGGTCGCTGCTCAAAGGAGCTATCATTTCTAATTCCATTAAGAAAGGCTGATTCTTGCTTGTCTCGTCTTTCAGCAAAGTCACACCCTTTTAATGAATCTGTCCCTGCATGCTCTAAAAACTTTTATTCATCTAGTTTTTTTCCCCGCACCTCAACCCTTTGGAACACTCTCCCATTTTCATATTTTCCTGACATATACAACCTACAACTTTTTCGAATTAACTGTTTCCTTGCTCTTTAACTCTATTTTTTGCTTTCTTGTAACACCCAACTTAATAATGGTTGCTAGCCTTGTTGGGAGAGAATTGATTTATAGAAAACAAACAAACTATTTTACTAACATAAATTAGATTTCGCATTCATAAAACAGGGTTATATGGATGTATGTATATATATATATTATATATATATATATATATATATATATATATATATATATATATATATATATATATATATATACAACCCTTGGGATTAGGAAAAGTAAGGTCAGCAATAATTTGCAGACCTCAATTTTCTAGAGGTTGGCATCAGGTTGGCAAAAAAAATTTAATACAAAGGTCATAGATACCATAAAACATAGAAACCTACTATAGCATATTTATGTAAGCATTTGCTCACCTTTTTGGCTTATCTAAATCGATACAGCTTTTTTAGAAAAAGAAGAAAAAAATGAAGAATAATGAATGAAAAGATTGCTGCCCCATGCTAAACCCCCAGTTGATGTAGCAGCACTCCGCTGCGAATCAGGTTATTTGTCAGTCGAAGTATGTACTGAAGCCCCCGACAGCAGGCTATTTCAGTATGACTTACCTAAATAAGTATAAGATATATATAATATTATATATATATATATATATATATATATATATATATATATATATATATATATATATATATATATATATATATATATGTATATATATATATATATATATATATATATATATATATATATATATATATATATGTATATATATATATATATATATATATATATATATATATATATATATATATATATATATATATATATACATATATATATATATATGTATATATGTATATATATAAATATTATTTTTTTATTTATTTACTTATTATTTTATACTGCTTTATATGTTTGAGAGAAATGAGAAATTACTTCAGCAATAAACTGCAAATACAGAGTCATTAGGATGTATAACAATCAATTAACTTAGTAGTACTTAACATACTATTTGCAGATCACATTTAGTTTGCCAAAATCTTTTGATATTTATCAACAGGAAAGTACTTTTTAGCAAATCTGGAATCATAAATTTTAAAACTTTTGGCATGCCCTAAATAGAGTTCTACAAAGATGTTCTCTGAACACAGATGAGTCTGAGTTTTTTTTGAAACTGGTAACTCTTGAATCACGACCTTTAGCACATCCCAGTAAAATTTATTAGGTTCATAATAGGGCTATTTCCAGACCATAATTGCAAATGATAATTTTTTTCTTCAAACCCAAAGGGTACACACATTTCACAGTGTAGCATGATGCTGAGGCCAAACCAGTCTCTAATTAGATATGTTCCCAGCAAATATAATATATTGTTGACTGTTCATAGTTCCTTTTACTTGTACTAAGCCTGCTAATACTACACACAGAAATGGCTCTCTAAAATTTTATCTTTATGGAAATTTCACCATGTGTAGTAAACATTCTGGATTTAACTTTAAACTCTGATTTCTTTTTACTGTTTTTACTCTGTTTTCAAAAATAGCTATGGTAGATTCACCAGAGAAAATAGCGGTCTTTTATTGCTCAGCTGTCCAGTTTTTATGAGTCAGTTCTCATGAGATCATTTTCTGTCCGAGTCTTGATTTCTTTTGAGATCAATATGCTTCAAGACCTTTAGGCAAATGATTGTTTACAGTCCTTCTAATCAATTTACTTTGATTAGAAGGACTGTAAACAATCATTTACCTTCTAAAAAATTTCTTTTTTACTAGATTTCACTTGCTAGTAAAAAAGAAATTTTCCTACATGAAACCCTACGTCACCTAAGACACTGTTAATAATAGTCTATCCAATCAAAATATTGTTGTTCATTTTCTACCACATTTTCCAATTCAACTAGTTATTTCTTTCTGGTTTAATTTAATTTAAAAAAATTTATTTTAGTCCAGAATTTTTTAATAAAACACTGATTTGTCCCTTTTTTTACATTTCTACTCAGCAGTGAGATCATTTGTTTTAACTATTTTACGATGGTTAAGCTACAATCCGGGAAGTGATATTCATTAACTATAGCAGTAATTTGTCATGACTGACAAGATCAAATACTTTTGCAAAATCAAAGAATATTGCAAAAATTGATTTGTTATTAACTTTAGCAAGACTACAGTCCTCTATAATTTGAATAATAGCATCAATTGTAAAACGTCCTGGAAGGAAACCAAACTATTTGTTTCAGACCCATATGTGCTTGGTGTGATGGACAATGAAATCAGTAATGTGTTCAAAAACTTTGCATAATGTGGATGTAATGGCAATTGGATGGTAGTATCAGATAAAACAGGTTAGATATTTTAGAAATTGGTGTTTTGCTGATTTTTATTGGTCAAGTAAAAAAATGTAAAACAATTGTTTAACCATAAAACATAGTAACGAGGTCGCTGATTTTTTGCAGACCTTAAAGTCGAATGCTGACCCTAATACCAAGGGTTGCATATATATATGTATATATATATATATATATATATATATATATATATATACAGTGGTGGCTAAAAGTCTTGGAACAAAACATTTAACGACCAAAAAAACTTATTTTTGATCTAAAGTATAAAATTTGAAAGTTTGATGCTTTTGTTTTTACATAGCAATATGTTTATAGTTACATATTTGTATATTGCGCAATTTATTATCGTTTTTTATTATTCATAAGCAATTTATCAGCTATATTATGCCAGAACTTTCACCTAAAAAAAGAGGAATGATTGCTGCATTATATGAACAAGGTTTAGTTCAAAGAGAAATATCTGAAAAGCTTGGTTGTTCATTATCAACTGTAAGTAGAACTTTAAAAAGGCATAAAGAAGAGCCCCAATTAAATTTTACTTCAAAGATGAAACCAGGCAGGCCCAGAGCAACCACCTTAAGAACTGACAAACTTATTGGCCGGATCAGCCATGCAAATCCACGGCTATCTGCACACGAGATTTCAAAAGAAATTTTTATTGAGAAAAAAGTAAGTGTCCGAACAGTTAGAAGAAGGCTTTTGGTTGATTTCAAAATGAAGACATGCAAGCCAGCAAAAAAACCTTTTTTATCATTAAAAAACCTAAAAGATCGAAAAACATTTTGTCAGCGCTACAAAAATTGGACTGGAGAAAATTGGTCTAAAGTTCTTTTTTCTGATGAAACATGTATTAAACAATTTAATGTTACAAACAACTTTGTAAGAAGACCAAAAAACTGCAGATATATGCCAAAATATACAGTTAGCAGTGTCAAGGCTCCTGTGTCTTGTATGGTTTGGGGTGCTATTTCTGCCAAAGGATGTGGGCCATTATGGATAATGCCCAAGAATACCACAATAAACAGCAAAGTCTATTTGGATGTTATGAAGGAGATGTTGCCACCTTTCATGCAGATCTTGAACTGCACTTATTTTCAACAATTGTAAAGAAGTGGTTTGCTGATGAAGGAATTCAAACCCTTGAAAATTGGCCTGGGTCATCACCAGATCTTAATGTTATTGAAAATTGTTGGCATATTATGAAAGTAAAAGTTGCTGCCAAAAAGCCTAGATCCTATAATGATTTAGTTGAAGCAATCAAATCAGTGTGGATCCATGAAATTACACCAGACTATTGTACAAAACTTGTTAACAGCATGCCAAAATGTATCCAAATGGTAATTGACAATAACTATGCTTCCATTAAATATTGAACTTTTATCATGTATGTGCATGTACCTATCATCTTTAAAATTGTTATAAACACTTATTTTATTGAAAAAAATAAAAAAATTTACTAATAAATTGTTTTTCACACAAATATATTGATTTCATAACATAAAATATGATGTTCCAGGACTTTTGGCCACCACAGTATATATATATATATATATATATATATATATATATATATATATATATATATATATATATAAGTATGATATCATACTTATATATATCATACTTATATATATATCATACTTATATATATATCATACATCATTGATAACATCTTGAAAGAATTTTCCAAAGCTAAAAGAGAGCTGCAATAGTTTCAGTATATACATTGACTGAGGGTTTAAGTAGATATTGTCTAAACACAAAGAACTTTTATTCTGTCAAAAAAAAAAAAAATTTCATTATTTTTTCTTTTCTTTTTTTTCTGAAAAATTGTTAGGATATAAGTCAGCATTTCTAAACTTTAAGCATGCAAAATATATTAGTCAGCTCTTTCATAGCTGTTCAACCTTGTCTGTTCATATCTAACCAGTCTGTTCAAATGCAACTTTGTTACACTTGAACAGACTGGTGATACAGTGTCTTCTATGTTGATATTTGTGTTTTCTTGGAGAAAGTTGAAAGCTTATATACAGCTTGTAATGAAAAAAACTTCTATGCAGCAAATAATGGTGCATCAGAATTATTTTTTGGAGAAAAAACAAATGTTTAAAGCAAAGAGCAAGTTTATTATTCCCACATTTAATTCATACTAGACATTCTAATCCACTATTCTTCTTGGAATTAGCATTGGTGTTATCCATATAGGAGAAAAAAAATTGGAACTTAAAAAAATGCACTGAGCTCAGCACTTTCATGATGTTTGCTGAGCTCAGTGTTATTCCAACCAATTAACTAATTGTTACAATACAGATAAAATACTCACCAATTTTCCCATAGTGTTTAAACAATCTATAAATCGCTAATTGTTTAGTGGAGCTGATATCTTGAGTTTTGTCACAGAAAAAGATGAAAGCTTCAAATACTTGTTTATGACAAATAAAAAAAGGGTGATAAATAATTTTCATTTTTCAGGAGCAAACAGGTTTTAATTTCTTTACCACCACATTCGCTGGTCACCCATATCCCCTGTTTTATGAAAACAATATAAATGTAGCACTTTGTTTAAAGATGTGCAAGTTCTACGATACCATCCATAAGCTGAGCTGGAAAGATCTGGAAATTGTGCATGTGTCCAATACTTTGTAATGAGAACCATGGTGACACAAAAATTTTTTTTGACTATCAAATGGTTAGTGGTGACTTTGGCAACTTTTGACGACCAGCTTGCGTTTAACATCATTCCCCATAAAATATTGTTTCTAAAACCCTTATGTAAACTTGTTTGTTTCTAAAACCCCTAAGTAAATTTGTTTGTTTCTAAAATCCTTACGTAAATTTGTTTGTTTCTAAAACCCCTAAGTAAATTTGTTTGTTTCTAAAATCCCTATGTAAATTTGTTTGTTTCTAAAACCCCTAAGTAAATTTGTTTGTTTCTAAAATCCTTACGTAAATTTGTTTGTTTCTAAAACCCCTAAGTAAATTTGTTTGTTTCTAAAACCCCTATGTAAATTTAAAATTTTTTTTAAAAATTGTTGCAAAGTATTTTGAATAACTCAAGGTAAAATTAGGATAAATCTAGGTAACTTATTCCTAAATTATTTATTTCAAATAAAAAAATAGCATTAAAAAAAACTTTTTACTAACCCAGACACTTGAAATATTACTGGTAGATTTCAAGCACTGATCAGCAAGAAACTGCACACCAACTGTAACATCACCAGCAATTTTAGCATCAACTTTGTTCATCAAAACAAAAGTAACCATTCTGCCTAAAAAAATAAATTCTTGATTAAAATCTTTTTTAAATTGTAAAAGTTTCAAGAAATTATTGTTACATTTTTATTTTAAAATTTTTTTAAAATCAATTCTTTTAACTGAAAAAAATTTATTATGTGCTAAATGACTCCCATAAAGCCTGCTTCTAAAACATACTCAGCCGTTGCTTCTCCTTCAGTGATATCCAAACCAAGAAAATCACTAACTAAAAGAACATTTCAAGAAGATAAATATAAAAAAAACTTTTATCAAATGATATTATTTAAGATCTGAATTTTCCTTCAGCAGCTGAGTATACTGTAGGAATAGACTTTTGGTGTAAATCACTTATATAAATATAAAAATCACTTGCATCAAAATTAGACAGTTTTGAATTCATATGTGGTGCTGTAGTTTGGCAACTACAGTTGCCAAACTACAGCACCACATATGAATTAACAACTACAGTATACTCAGCTACTTAGTTAATACAACAGTATTAACTGAAATTAATTGCACTAGCAAACTACTACAATTTCAAACTGTAGATGTGAAAACTGCTGCAAACGCATTAAAGAAAACAATGGACTTTTTAGTTAATAAACACACTGATGATTCTTACAAAATATTTTAAAAGCCAAAACTCTAGCTAATGATGCAAATTTGACTGACAAATTCAATTCTCTTTCATGCAAAAGAGCAAGAAAAAAGAGATATTTTGATGATAAACCTTTAAAAAAATATAGTGATATACAACCAAATCAACTGTATTAATATCTGCATCAACTGTAGTGATCCATGGTTGGGAAGAATAGAACACAACGGATCTATTAACCTTTTATCATGATCAAGATTGGAAACATCAGCAATTTTCCATGCAATAATAAACTTTTTTAGAATTAAAACAGTTCCTTTAACAACCTTTTTTAAAGTAGGTTGATTAAGTTTTTTTATGCTGTTTAGGAGTTTGTGTATAGAGTTTTGTCACAAAAACTCCCAAACAAAAAAAGATTTTTGTGCTTAAGAGTTTTTGAGACATTTTGTCTCTTAACAGGTTTTGGAAAGATTGAAGGTGTATTTAAATTTGAAAGGCTCACAAGAATTTTACTTTCTAAACAATAAAATTTCTTTAGGTAATCTCATATGGCAATTAAACTGTTGCAACTATCCTTAAACTGTATTTCTTGAGTTTTTTCAGTAGTCTAATTACGCATTATGTTTTTCATACATAAATAAAAAATTTAATTCTAGTCAACCATGGTTATTCTTCAACAATTTGAAAGAGAGAAAAAACCTAATATTGACTTTATTATTGTCACATAGAATAGCAACAAAGCATTTAAAATTGATCTAAGTGTTGGACACACTACTTTGTATTGAAAATCTGAATCAAAGAATACTGGAATCATCTAAACTATTAAATTGGATCCATTAAAAAAATAAATTAATCATAACAGTTAATATTGATTTCGCTAACTTGTTTGGTTGATTAATAGATTTCGCCACCGTGGTATGTTAATGAAGCTTTAACTACACTTCATCTACAAAACACACAACAGTGTGTTTTGTTGATTATTATGTTTGCTAAATACACATAAAATAAACTTGTCATAGTTGAATTTAGAAACTTTTGTGTAAATTTTTGTAGAGTTGTAACACTAGGAAGTTGGTAATCATTTTTAATTTGTTTACAAAGTGCACTACAAAACAGCAAAATTTTTAAAAAACAAACAATCGCATCATAAGAACACAGTGTATCAACAACACTTTAGAATTTTATAGAAAATAAATTTCTATAAGAAATTGTTTTTTTCCTTACCAATTCAATATTAGTAAAGTATCTTATAGCTTCAACCAAATTTGAGCAAAAGCATTGTGAATGTCTATGCTCTGTAATAAGTTTTTGACAAACTTATTACATAGCATAAACATCCACAATGATACATATCACATTTTAAATAAGATTTATTAAAAATCTTTAACAAAAAGGAAATCATTATTTGTATATGCGTATAAAAAAGGTTTGCATAATAGAGATCTTATTTTTACGCAAAAAATATTTATATATTTTAATTTTCTTGCTTCAACATATTAGTGTAGTGCTATGGATACAAAAAACTTCTTCTTTTGAGATGTGGCTGACAGGATGCAGGTTCAAATCCTTATTAGGAAAATTTTTAAATTTTTATGCTTTATTTTCTAAGTAGTTTAATGTTTTTGAACTATTATTGTTGTTTAAATATAGTTATGTTTATTGTTTACTTTTATCTTTCAAACTTTCATAGAATAAACAAATCAATGCGTGCATAAATCAACTAATTTAAATGTAGTCACAGTGGAGTATACTGACTTAAATAGGGATAGACACTGTGGAGTGTACATACATCTACAGAAATGAATAGGCATAGGTGCAGTAGTGTGAACATGGATTGACTGATTTAGATAGGAATAGGTGCAGTAGAATGTACATACACCTACTGAGGGTTTAGGTTTGGGTAGGCAAATAAAATAAAAGTATTTTAATATTTATTGAAATTCATTATAAATTAACTTAATTTGTACTTTTAAGTGAAATATGCGCATACAACTAAGAAAAAATTAGTTGTACACGGGTACAAATAATGTCTTCCATAATTATTTTTAAATCCACTAAGATAATAATTAAAAAAAAAAAAAATCTTACTTTATTAGATAAAAGAAAAATTGATAAAAACAAGTTTTTTTTTATTGTATTTATAAATAACTATCATCTTTGTTAAACCTTAAGATATTTTTTTGGGGTAAATACTATAAATATTTTTGCATTTGTATTAAATTAAAAATTTTGGTCTTTTTCTAAGTCTATGACTATAAAAATTTTAAGTTAATCAGCTATGCACATTTGTATCACTGGAATTCGCTTAAGCTCTAATTTTTGATTTTGGTGGTGCAGTTGGTACAAGCCTTGACATAATGAAACACAGAGGGTGGAGATAAGAATTACTCATTACCATAAATATTATTTTTTAGAAATTTTAAGGCCAATGCTCAGAACATACAACAGTATATTTTCTATCAGGAATGTTTTGGACTAGAAAATACCAACGTCTTACATTCTCGATCTTTTTGTAATCAGTAAACATTTTTTATCTGTTAAGTAAATAATAGAACAATTAGTAACACAATTTCAAAAGGTATAACCAGTATTCTTTATGATAAAAAAATATTTTGTATTCTTTATGATAAAAAAAAAAACATTGGTTTTGAACAAAAATGATAACTATATTATATAAAAATAAATATATTAGTTTAACAGCATAAAAAATTAAGTTTAATAACTAAATAAGTAAAAAGTGCATTTTCATCAATTTTTTTGACAAAAATTTTTTTTAATAAGTTTTTTATAATATAATCATCATTTTAAAAATTTTCGTATGATTTCACTTCATTTGAGAAACTTTTTTTATAATATTAGGAACTCATTATATGTTCAAGGGTCTTGAGGTACCCCTAAAAATATTTTTTATTAAAAAAAATTTTTTATCATATAAAAGACGTTAAGAAGATGGCAGCATATTTTTTTCAAAAATGTTGTTTTTTGGGATACCCTAACTTATATAAACTGTATGAACAACCTTCCATAAATTTTTCTGAACTTAGTTTTTGCTATGGTTTCCATGAGCTATAGGCCTGGGTTTTAGATATCCATACTAATGGCTCAGGTTACTTAGAAATAATTGCTTGTTTAAAACCTTAACCTGGATCACTATCTCTCTCAATCAACAACATCTATCTGATTGTGGCTTTGGTACGTGCCATGTTAACCTCTTTTATTAATGATCAAGAATAAAGAAGCTGTATGATCAAGAAACCTTGTATTTACTAATATTGTATTGCTTTACACAGAAAGAGCTAGAAAAAACATGTTGAAGTAAATATAAGCTAAAAATTATTGGAATACTGAGACGAAGTAATAAATAAACTAATATTGTGCCATTTGTTGCAAAAAAAAAAGAGGTGATCATAATGAAAAAAAAAAACTTGAGAAATTTTAGAAAGAACAAAAAAAAAAAAAATTTTAGATAATCTGGTTTAAAAAAAATGTTGATCAGGTTTGTCTCAATAAAGTTAAGAAATAAATTCATTCAAGATTAAAAAAAATGTATATTTATATAATTATAATTAAAAATTTTTTTATAAAAGATAAATAAAAACTACCTGGTTTTAAATGGGTATCAAAACATCTGTTCCATTCAGGATAAATAGTCTTTTTTTCTTGCACTAATTGCAGACCTTGACCAGGGATTTCAACTGCTTCTTTAATATGCACACCAGTATAAGGATCCCATGTTTTACTTTCAGCCTCAAGCTCTTTCCAAACATTTGAACCAGCAGTTGCTTCAACTAATTTAATACGAACAAAGCCCATTTTTCCCTCGTTTTAATTTCGTATCATGCTGTCCTCCTTTCTTTTTGTATATTTTTTATTATGTATGTATAGTACTCTTATTTTATTTTTAATTTTATAATTACTTTAATTTTACTCTCTAATAATTAAAAAAACATTTAAATATAATATTAAATACTACATAAAAAATATATAAAACATATATAGCATATATAACATATAAGCAAAAGGTTAACATGCTATACACAAGATAAACATATAGATGGCATTTTTTATTCAATAAACATGTTTATAGACATATATTTTATTAATGTTTTTATTACATTAAAAATTAAATTGATTGTAACTTTAAAAACTATATGCCAATTTTAGTATACACATAAATAGGACGAATTAAAATTTTAAAATTTTAATTCAAGTATTTTATATTTAATAATCTTTTAATATTAAATATATTTAAAAAAAAAATTATTATAAAAGAAATTGTAGAAATTCACTTCTTTATATTTGGTTAATACAGGTCATTTTTATTTAACAAATGATTATAATTTTTGAAATTTTTATACAATTTTGCTTCATTTGAGACCAAGGTTGAATTATTTTTGAAGAGTTTTTTTTTACATACATAAATACATACATACATACACACATACATACATACATACATACATACATACATACATACATACATACATACATACATACATACATACATACATACATACATACATACATACATACATACATACATACATACATACATACATACATACATACATACATACATACATACATACATACATACATACATACATACATACATACATACATACATACATACATACATACATACATACATACATACATACATACATACATACATACATACATACATACATACATACATACATACATACATACATACATACATACATACATACATACATACATACATACATACATACATACATACATACATACATACATACATACATACATACATACATACATACATACATACATACATACATACATACATACATACATACATACATACATACATACATACATACATACATACATACATACATACATACATACATACATACATACATACATACATACATACATACATACATACATACATACATACATACATACATACATACATACATACATACATACATACATACATACATACATACATACATACATACATACATACATACATACATACATACATACATACATACATACATACATACATACATACATACATACATACATACATACATACATACATACATACATACATACATACATACATACATACATACATACATACATACATACATACATACATACATACATACATACATACATACATACATACATACATACATACATACATACATACATACATACATACATACATACATACATACATACATACATACATACATACATACATACATACATACATACATACATACATACATACATACATACATACATACATACATACATACATACATACATACATACATACATACATACATACATACATACATACATACATACATACATACATACATACATACATACATACATACATACATACATACATACATACATACATACATACATACATACATACATACATACATACATACATACATACATACATACATACATACATACATACATACATACATACATACATACATACATACATACATACATACATACATACATACATACATACATACATACATACATACATACATACATACATACATACATACATACATACATACATACATACATACATACATACATACATACATACATACATACATACATACATACATACATACATACATACATACATACATACATACATACATACATACATACATACATACATACATACATACATACATACATACATACATACATACATACATACATACATACATACATACATATTTCTGTATGTAAATCACATGCACATATATGTGTTTAATACTATTTTTTAAGATAATGATAATAATAATGATAAAGATGACGATAATATTATATCATGTATCCTTATAATAATGAATTAAATCGACATCCATATTTCATATAATGATCATGAGGATATTGATAATGACATCGATAATGACATTGATATCAGTCTTTTGTTTTTAAAATAAATGATATTGATTAATTATAGCGATAACAAATACAAGTTTCGTGACGATTTCTCATTCTCATTTGTTGATACTCTTTTATATGCTTTTTATCGTGATCAAACACATACCGCCATGAGTCATTAACACTATTATAAATTTTATTTTTCTTTCGTTTAAGAGGGGTTTGTCTACCACTTGGAGCGGCTAAAATATTTCTTGGAAAAACTAAATAAAAATTATTTGTCGTCATTCTAACAAAAACTTTAAATATGCGTATCAAATGAACTTGTTTCTTAATTCAAACGTTTTAAAAACAGCATTTCAACGTTTGAACGTTTTTTCCAAAACGTTTAAACGTTTCGTCCAAAACGTTTCTTAATTCAAACGCTTCGTCCAAAACGTTTAAACGTTTCGTCCAAAACGTTTAAACCTGCTGTTGCGTGATACTTTTTGCATCAGACAAAGAGGTCGTCCATAAATTACGTCATGCCATTTTTGAAAAAGGGTCCCTCCACCCCACCCCACACCCACCCCACCCCACAGTGATTTAGAAACACTTGAAATTTGGCTAAAATATAGTTTATTGAGTAGCGAAATTTAAACAATGTTATTAGCTAACTATTTTCTACAGTTTCTTATATTTCTAACGGTTAAGATAAATTTATCTGTTATCTTTGTATACAATGAAAATTAAAATAAAAAGTTTTGTATTTAGGGAGAAAATTAAGTTTTAATAATGATAAAATTTTAACTATAAAAATGAACTGTCTTCGGTCTATTATTTCAGTACCTATTTTTTTATACCGTTAGATACTGTAAGAAACTGTAGAAAATAGTTAGCTAATAACATTGTTTAAATTTCGCTACTCAAAAAACTATATTTTGGCCAAATTTCAAGTGTTTCTAAATCACTGTGCACTCTTGTAATAAACCGTCATATTTTACTAGCCAACCCCCTTCTTTAAAACTACGCAACAAGTTTGTACCCCTGTCCCCACTAAAATTGTTTTGTGGTTTTGAATACTACAATATTTATAGTTTTCTTAGCTGCTTTTAGTTATCTAATTAATACATTTTAATGTGTATAAATCTAACTATTATTTAATATTACTTTGAAAATCGTTATTTGTATGCGCGTACAAATAAAAAGCTGACAAAAAAAGTTATTTGTATGCTAAAAATGTCTAATTTTAAAATTTTTTACCTATTCATTATATCGGGGTAGAACCGTGATGGTATAAACTTGAGTAATTTGCGGCGTGGCCTACTAGGATGAGGGTTCAACTCTTCGTAAGGACGAATTTTTGATGCTTTATTTGAAAGTTGTTTTATGCGTTTTAATTATTATAGTTGTAATTATAACTATATTTATTAATTATTTTTTAAAGTTTCACAGATAATAATCAATGTTTACATAAATTGACTGATATAGCCATATTTGCAATGTAGTTAAATACATTGAGTGGCTTAAATAGGTATGAGGGAAGTAGAGTTTACATACATTCTTTTTTCACTCCAATAGTTTAGTGTAAACTTGCATAGATTAACAGTGACTAAGTAAACAAATAACCTCCAAAGACATATTTAAATTTTAATAAATATATAATTTAAATAACTTCTTTAGCAATAAGTTAGTGTAGCGGTGCAGGTTATTTTAACATAATATTTAGTGATAATTCATATCAATGTTTAGATAGAGATTGTTGACCGAACCTTGTGGTATGCCGCTGGTAACTTTTTTCCAACCAAACATGCCAAAGTATGAGATGTAGGCCTCATAACATTATACAAATTGCTTCCATGGAATACCTTTCTGAGCATGTTTTTATAATTTCTATATAATATATATATATGCATATATACATACGCACATACACACACACACACACACACACACACATATATATACATATGTATATATAAATTTAAACACACTTTCCTCACCATAATTCTCTTGATAGCATTCAAATTAAATAACTACTTTCAAATGCAACTCGTTATTCCTTTACTTTTCATTAATACAAACTAAAATGTTGATTCGATTTATCTGTGCTTTTATACTTGCATGATTACTTTTAGTTCGATGACAGTCTGTAAAGAAATTTCTTTGAGAATCTGAAAGTTTCTTTTTTTGTTTTTGTTTTTTTCTTTTCAATAGATTTGTTCAATAAGATATTAGGAAAAAAGATACAAAAGAGATAAATGAATAGTAATACAAACATACAGGAATTTTATAAAAAGAATACAAAAAAAAAACGTAGAGACTTTGAGAAGATCTTCAGATCTTATCATCAAGAACCGAAGTTAATTTAAACTAAATTAACTTTGGTTGGGTGTTAGAAGTGGTGGTAAAAGCTGGAAACATGTAGCAATCAAATAGTTAGTTGAGTTCTAATTTATTGAGTTCTTGGTTCCTGAATATTGTGCATTTTCTAAGTACGTCTATTATATTGTATGTTAAGTGTTACTTGTCTTTTCAGTCATAACTAGAGTCAGAAGTCTTTTATTATCTAAATCGATTTTCTTCTTTTGTTATCTAAGTCAATTTTGTTCACTGTTTTTACATTACCTTTTTCATCTCTCTTTTTTATAATCATTTATTCTTCATTTTTTTATACTCATTCCTTCTTCCTTCATTGGAAAAGCTGTTACTTAGTCTTATTATGTTATAGTTAGTTTTATAATAATCATTCAATACAAAGTCAATTCTCGTCAAACCCAATTCGATAACAATGAACAATCACTACTTTGATTGAATTGTCAAACCGGTGATTTACTTTTTAAAACTACTTTTTGTTAGCAATGCTTATATGTGTGTAACATATACACAAATACAAAAACACATATACACATATACATTCACAGACATATATACATATAAATTTATACAAACATAATCCCCTCCCCCCTCCAACTCCTTCAAACACACAAATATATATATATATATATATATATATATATATATATATATATATATATACATATATATATATATATATATTTGTGTGTTTGAAGGAGTTGGAGGGGGGAGGGGATTATGTTTGTATAAATTTATATGTATATATGTCTGTGAATGTATATGTGTATATGTGTTTTTGTATTGTGTCCCCCCTCCAACTCCTTCAAACACACAAATATATATATATATATATATATATATATATATACATATATATATATATATATATATATATATATATATATATATATATATATATATGCATATATACATACGCACATACACACACACACACACACACACACACACACACACACACATATATATACATATGTATATATAAATTTAAACACACACAAACACACACACACACACACACATATATATATCTATATATATATATATATATATATATATATATATATATATATATATATATATATATATATATATATATATATATATATATATATATATATATATATATATATATATGCACGCACACATAAGTATGTGATAAAAGAGAAATATAATTGTGTTAAAATGTGTTTATTTGAAGTATTTCTTGCTTTTTACATTATTTCCATACTTTTAGCAACTTTGTTGTACAAAAGTTTAATGTGATATTTTCAGCTTAAGTTTTTATCAACATAGAGACCTAAAAAGTGAGTATATACTACTGTGATCAAAAAATAAGGTGAATTTTTAATTTAAACTTCCGGCCTTATTCGAATCTTTATTTTTTCGAAATTTTATTTTTAAGTTGGTAGGAATGTCATTAACATTTGCGCCAAATTACATGTCAAACTCATAATTTTTTTTTTTTGTTTTCGCTTGTTTCTGAAGTACCAAAAGTGCATTCGGCGATTTTCACGATGTCTAATTTTGTTGAGCAAAGAAGTGCTATTAAATTTTGTTTGCGGAATGATATTTCTGCTGCTGAAACGTATCGAATGTTGCAAAAGGCCTTCGGTGAAGAGACAATGTCTCAAAAAAATGTTTACAAGTGGTACAAAGACTTCAAAGAAGGCCGAGAACGTGTTGATGACTTGGAACGCTCCGGACAACCATCGACTTCGATTGATGATCGCCACATCAACAAAATTAAAGAATTAGTGCTTGCAAATCGTCGGTTAACCATTTGAGACCTTGTTGACATGGTTGGAATATCATTTGGGTTGGTGAAAGCGATTTTGAAGGATCATTTGGGCCTCAGAAGACTCAAATCACGTTTGGTGCCGAAATTTCTCAATTTCTTTGAAAAAGAGCGTCGCGTTAAAACGTGTGAAGCAATGCTTTCTGACTATCAAGACGTCTACAAACAAATTTTACTGGCGATGAGACTTGGGTCTACGCATACGACCCTGAAACAACCGACCAATCGAGTGAATACCGTGAAAAAGGCAAGCCGAGACCGAAGCAACCACGTCAAAGTCGCTCAAAAATCAAGGTCATGTTGACTGTTTTCTTTGATTATTGTGGTGTCGTGCACTACGAATTCATTCCAACTGGCCAAACTGTCAACAAGGAATATTTAAGCGTTATGCGACGTTTGCATGAAGCTATTCGCAAAAAGAGACCGGAATTATGGGCCAATAACTCTTGGATTTTGCACCACGATAATGCGCCTTCGCATACAGCACTGGTTCTTTGTGAGTTTTTCGCCAAAAACTCTACCCATGTTGCTCCACAACCACCGTATTCGCCCGACTTAGCACGTGTGACTTCTGGCTGTTCCCAAAGCTCAAGAGACCACTCCGGGGAAATCGTTTTGAGTTCATTGAAGAGATCCAACGTGAATCGGCAGGCGCATTGAAGGCTATCCCTACCGAGGACTTTTCGGCATGCTTCGAAGACTGGAAAAAACGTTGGCAAAAGTGCATTGGGGCCGGGGGGGGATTATTTTGAGGGGGACGATACAGATTTGGAAGAATAAATAAAGTTTTTTCATTTTATAAAAAAATTCACCTTACTTTTTGATCACAGTAGTATTTCTCTTTTTATTTGCATTTTATCTATAAAAAGAAAGAGCGTGTCATTAGGGAGTAATTTCTTTTTAGAAGTTGGATGAAAAAGTGTTCTTAAAAGTTTTGGAAAATTCTTGGACCTTCTAGATAATTTTATCAGTTTAGGAAGATACTAAAAGAGTGCTACGAACTTTCTTGAAAACACACAAATTTCAAAATGTCGTTGTCCCCGTTATAAAAGCAAAATTTTTGTGGAACAATGTTTTTTTTAAAGAAATGAGTAAGAAAAACACCAACTCAACCCCTAGTGCAACCCGGCGAAGACGCATCTCAAATGCAGAAATTTTCAACTACGTTTTCATTTTTATTTTCACTATGATAAGCTTTTTCGAAATTACTCATTTAACTCAAGCTTAAAACGGGCTGTACTTGGGGTTGAGTTGGTGTTTTTCTTACTCATTTCTTTAAAAATAACATTGTTTCACAAAAATTTTGCTTTTATAACGGGGACAAAATGAAAAATTTGTTACATTTTGTTAGATTGTTAATGGTGTGTAAACCTAGACTCTTTTGGATGTGTAGATTTAAATTTCTCCGAATGCTTTGAACTTTCTTGAAAACAAATTTCAAAATATCATTGTCTCCGTCATAGAAGCAAAGTTTTTGTGGAACAATAGTTATTTTGCCAAATAGCATTTACCCTGCTTAGCGTTAACGTTGCATTTATGCTAAACTCGTTAAAATTTTTGATGACAAAAAAAAAAAGAGCCCTTATTTTTCGAAAATATGCCGACTGACTTGTCTAAAAGGGTTAAACTTGCCGACTAAATAATTGCTGGGAGGTGTAATACCTCCCTTCGCGCCGGCCTTGACTGTAACTTTTGGTACACAAAGTAACCAATGAGCAAATCTCCAATAAACCGCTCAAAATGCTTATAAAGGTCCACTGCAGATCCACTATAGAGTTTTTGCTAAAACAATGTTTGCTGGATAGTTAAAATATTTGTCAGTATTAAATAACGCACATTAGAAAGATAGAGTATAATAAAAGAGTCATTCTTAAATGTAGTTATTTCAATATGATGCTATTATTAAATAAAAATTTCCCTCTTTTACATTATTGTTACATTTGTCTATATTCATGTTATCTAAACAAGTTATTTCTTTAAATACTTTTTATAAACTCTTAAAGTTAAAATTAAAAAACCTTGAAAAAACGTGTTGAGTTAAACTTGGTGTTTCTTAAAATATTAAACTGATGAGAGAATGCAAGGCACCAATGTTTTTATAATACACCAACTGTTTTAAGCTTGAGTTAAATGAGTAATTTCTAAAAAGCTTATCATAGTAAAAATAAAAATGAAAACGTAGTTAAAAATTTCTGCATTGGAGATGCGTCTTGGCCAAGTTCGAAATTTATAAACGTCATCTACGATAAAGCGATAATGCAGTTTTTGCACGACTCCAACAACTATTGGAAACCGGTCTAGCATAATTAACAAACGGTCTAGCATACTGTCTGTAAATTTTCAAGACTTGTTTAAATTTAAATTTTGTAAATTGCATTAGTGATATTGAAAAGTTTTCAATAATTTTCTGGAAAATAAGTATATGGTAAGGATCGTTGTATAATTCAATTGACATTGCTACACACACACACACACACACACACACACACACACACACACACACACACACACACACACACACACACACACACACACACACACACACACACACACACACACACACACACACACACACACACACCACACACACACACACACACACACACACACACACACACACACACACTTGTGTGTGTTTGTGTGTGTTTATGAATGTTGTGTTCCTATGTTATGAAAGTTTTCTTTTATTTTAGTATTATTTGCAAGGGATATTTAATTGATAATAATGTAAATTTTCATTTTTATTTTTACTCTGTAAAACACTGATTTTAATTGATGATTAGACAAGAGGTGTTTATATAGTATTATACCAAGATATCTATTTTATTAACACTTTTCGTTTTCGTCCACTTATTCTGAAATTATGTTGTTTGTCAATTTTTTGTCTTTGAGATTTAAAGAGTATTATTTTTTCTTTGAATGTAATCACTGAAGCAAACATAATAGGTCATAGTTAAGATGTTTACATAGTATTTCACATATGTGTTTGAGTATTTCACATAGATGCGTTAGTAATATTGGTAAATTAAGGACAATTAGAAAGGTATGATTCAAGCCATTAGAGAGCAATTTATTGGACACCATAATGACATAACTTTGATAAAAGAATTCCATGGTCAACTGTGTCAAACACCTTTTGCAGGTCCACAAATACTCCTCCAGCAAACTGTTTTTGATTGAGAGCTTCTCATATAATTTCAGTAATATGAATTGAGGCATGGTTTGTATAACTTTTTTTCAAAATTCGTGTAGTAGTCTATAAGTTATTTGATTGATGTAGGAAACTGGCTAATTTAGTATACACAAATCATTCAAGTTATTTGCTGATATTTAATAGAAGTGATATAGGTGTAGTTTTAATTTACTTTGGAGTCATTTTTGAAGATTGGTATTACTTTGGCAACTTTAAATAGGTCAGGGTAAATTCCAGATTTAAATGATTTATTTATTATGGCATCTAATGGGTTACTGAGTTCTTGAGATGTGAAAATAAATATTTTAGAGCAACTACTATATGGCCCAATTTCCTTTTTTGCGTGCAAGGCAGATATATAGTCTATTATATCTTGGGGATTAGCTGGAAATATATAAAGAGATAAAATATAATATTTAATTTTAGGAATGTAGTTTTTATAAAATAGCTTAAAATTTTTATAAAAATACTCTTAAGTCATTACTTAAGAGTATTTTTTTAATGCAAGATTTTCTGCTATTGTAGAAAAGTAATCATTAAGAGTTTGTGTGTGTGAATGTGTATGTTTGTATGTCTGTGTGTTTGTACATTCATATGTACATTCTGGTAATAATTGACTATATATTTGACCTAAAGTAACTGTACTATTCTCTGAAAACTGCTTTTGAGATAAGGATGTTTTTCAGTTAATTATTATTATTCATATCATGCAATGTGGAGATCTTTTAAAATATGATTTTCTATTTTTTTTAATAATTTTTTTTGGTGTATGAAGTTATTACTACTTTGAGTTCACAATACGTTATATGCAAATAGTTACATAAACACTACAGCATATCAACACAATAATATATAATACAAATATATAATTATCAAGTTATCAAGTTTTAAATTATTTCTTGCATAAAGTTTATTTAGTTTTAAGATTAAATTGTATTTAAAATTATATAGATGTAAGATTAAATAATAAATTGAAAACCCCAATGAAATAAACCTGTCAATTAACATTTATCAAAAGTAGATCAATTTCTCTCTGAACTTTTTTAAATCTTATAATAAATTGAGGGATATGTTTTTGAATTTTTCCCCCCAATATTATTTCCTGTAGTGCAATGGAGAAACTTTGATAAAAAAAGTTAATTTCATTAAAGTAATACAAAATGTTATACACAAGTGACTTTAAAATGTTGTGTAGATTTTTTAAGGATACTATATACTGTTAATAATAATCTCTCTATATAGTCATAAAATAATACATATGAAGTCTTAAACTGACATATACAAAAATATACTAAAGGTGTTATATTCTAATAAACCTTGTGTGGGCCTCTAATAAATATCAAATATACAGGTTTCTGGAAACCAATTATGTAATTCTATTATGATGCAAATTTGACACGATTTTTCTGTCAAAACTATTTCAAAATTTTTTTGTGTCAAGACCATTTATCTTTCAAAGGCAAAAAAGGCTATAAAAGAGACAAGCTGGCCACACTTACTAGCTGAGTGACATCTGAGTGTCGTGAAAGTAGCACAGGCTCTATCAACAACAACATAAACATTTATGAGATGGCCATAATGCTCATCAATTAGCAAAAATTGCTAATTATATTAAGAAGACTAACGGGATGTTAGTCAGACAAGTCAGATTGCTCTCCAAAATTAAAAAAAAATAGATAACAGATGCCGCTTTCCAGTATGTTTTCTGGATTACAATCTGTAGAAGAGTCTAAGTGGGAACTCACTTTAGACACAAAAGCTGGAGTGATACAAGGATCAAATAATGGATCAACCTGGTTGTTGGCTATATCAGGCAGGATGTGATTAGTGGAATCAAGAGATGAGGTTGATGGAAGGTACTTAGCGAACAATTTAACTTTGTCTTTAGGTGAAGCATGTTTAAAGGTGAAATGCAAGAGAGAATAACAGATTTGCTCTATTGTTAAAATTCTTCCAGAAGTCTGGAGCCTAGTTTTTAAAAAGAAATACAAGATTTTGTGGCATGAGAATAGTGGGCTTCTGTGTTAGATAAAGCCTTTTTACAATGTTTTTTATCAATAGTAAACAGATATGTGTTCTAGAAAATTATTTTGGTGATAGATATGGAAGTGATAGTTACAGTTAGAAATTATAGCAGCACAATGAGTAAAAAATCATGGAGTAGAGTGAGACTTGACTTGGAATTGTCAAGAGGGAATAAAAGACTCTGTCAGGCTGAATCCAAGAAATTATATAAGAAGCACATTTGTATTAAGCAGAAATAAAAAAAAGACAAAAGATTTTTAACCAAGGGCTATCATGAAGAAAATCATAAAAAGAGTCCCAGTTAGTCAAGGGACAATTAGTTCCTTATTCACCCTTAGGTGCTTCTGATCAGACCATGATTAAAAGCACCTAAGAGTGAATGTGGAGAAACTGAGCACAGACCAAGACCAGAAACAAGATATAAGTCGAGCAGAGAAGGTAAATGATTCAGGTTGTCTGGAAAGGGAGTTTGAAAGTTGGCTATTTGTATTAGAGATTGAGGCAAAAGTTGTAGGCCTTAATGCCTGCAGAGTCACTGACTCTAGAGCCATTCAGTGTGATGACCATTAAAGTCACTAACAACAACAATATTAGTCGAAGGAAAAGTAGAAAGGGCTAGGTCAGTTTGATCAGAATAACATTAAAAAAGGTGCTGTCTTGAGATGAAGCAGAGCAATATAGAACGAAGAGAAAGGTGATAGAGTGAAGTGGCATTAAACAAAAGCTCATAAAAAAATAATCTGTAGATTCTAATCTAGTTTTCTGACCAATGGGTGATTTCTTACAACGCATAAACCTATTGGAGTCTTAATGAACTAAAGGAAGATAACCATCAACTCTAATATCACAAGATGAGACAGTCAAACTCAAGTTAGTCTCACAAAGAGCAAGTAGGTCTGGTGAACTTTACAGGAGATTAGACTCAACAGAAGAAAAGTTCCTTCAAAGACCACAGTTATTATTGAATGATAGATTTAGAGAACTTGGTGAAGACAAGGGTTTTTGGTGTCCTATAGTTTTTGGTACTTTTTACTCATTTTTAGATTTGTTAAAGAGCGTGACTCAATTGACACAGATAGTACTCGGCACACTATTTAATAATCCAAGCAATTTCCTCATTACTATTAATAAACCCTAAACCATAACAAAGGGCTCCAAATGTAGTCTCAACAATGCACACCAAAAGTAAAAACAAGGATACCATCCATGCGCAACATTGCAATGTTAGTACTCTGATACTTTACAGCTGTTGATAGAACGAGCCTCTTTTAGAGCTACCACAGAGTTTAAAAACCTAACTACCAGCAGGCCTCAGAGCAATTAAACTGAGTTTTAGAGCTGTAATCTTATCAGGAGATAATAGAATGAGTTGCCAAGTCATAAAAACAGAGTCACAAGCAAAACCTATGCACTGAGTCAAGAAGATCCTGCATTCAATATCCTAAACTGAAAACAATATATTATAAATACATTTTTGCCAGTTTAATAGATAAATATCCTTAAATATCAGGTAGTGATTCCCAACATTGAAGCAAAAGAAATTAAGTTGACTGTGCTCATAATAATTTCAAGAATGTATTAGAGGAGTTCAATCTATGGAGATCAATTTTAATGATTGTTCCTGACACAACAAGTCTAAATATTGGCACGAAAACGAGATATGTTTACCTGCTTGGCTCCTTCCATAACAAAGACAATCTCTGAAATCCACCACCTTTCCTATAAGATTATTGTGTAATCGACTTCCTTGTGTCATTAATAAGCATGATAATATAAGTTACTCTTAAGACAGAGTACTATTTTTTATTTGAATGACTTTGTATATTAGCCTAAAATAACTTAAGAGAATATTCAAATTATTTCGTACTTTAGCTTTTTTTTATCAGACCACCTTAAAAGAAAGATTTTATAGAATCTTTAATCAGAACTCTTTTACATAATTTTACATAAAATCAAGATTTTATGTAAGGTTTTAGCCTAAAGTTCATAGCATATGAATAGATCCAATGGATTTTGAAAGCAAGATTGAATTAGTTTTTAAAATTGTTATTTTTTGAATAGATTTTTTAATTTTAAAGTTTATTTACAAACCACTCTAAAGTTTAAAAATCTATTTAAAATTAAAATCATATCTGTTTTCATTTTATAACTAAAATGTTATGAAAGCTGAACTTTATAAAATGTGATTTATATTTTTCAAATGAGATCATTTCATTAAAATTTTTTTTATAAATCTTTTTTTTGTTTTCAGCTAGATTACTTTAAAATTAGTAGTATTATAATTAAATAATAATATATATTTAGTTAACTAGACTTGTATTTTAGATAAAATATTGAGCAAGCTACATTATCATATGTCATATGATATAGACTTTTGCAAGGTTCATACTTATGAACTATGAATAAAGACAAAAAATGAAGCCAGTAGAGCGCTCTCATAGATACAGTTCTGAGCGCAAAAATAAAAGCTTGTTGTTAGATGAATCAGATTCAAGGTAGTTTTTCTTTTTTTTGAAAAAATCCTTTTTTTATTTCATGTTGTTGTGTTAATTCTTACTTTATCTATTTTACTAGGTCAGAGAACGAAATTGGAGAGCAGATAGTGCAAAGTGGTGATGAAAGTTCTAATGAAGTAAATATTTTTGAAGTTAAATAATATTATTGGTCTAAACTGTGACAATGTTGTAGTTATAGTGCATAAGTGGTGTAATAATAATGCAATAGCCATGTAGTTGCAGAGCACTCACTTTGTAAGCACAAAGTTCCAAGTTTCATCCCCACCATGTCCCTGGTTGTATCATGATCAACTTGTTTCTCAGCCCAACAGCTTTGTTTATCAATGGCCTTTTTTGAAAAAAAAGTAGTTTGTTTACGTCATGCATGCCAAAAAGCTAAAAAGTCAGTCTTACAATTGATATTTAAAAAGTCAGTTATAAAATTGGTATTTAAAAATACTGTTTAATGCTGTACTATAAATTAAATTTGCAACAGCAGCAGAAAGAAAATTCAATTTCATTTTCACTTTAAAAAAAAAAATTAATCTCTATGCTAGTGAGGCGAAAAATATAAAATGGTGCTATTAGCTATCTATACAAGCAGACCTTCCAACCTCTTTTTTAAAACCTTGAGATTAACACAAAAATTGGATAAACATAAAAAAAGTACTTTTTTTTAAACAAGAAAAAATAAAATAGTATGAAGTTATATTCAATAAATAAATAACTCATATTTATTCATTATGTTTAGAATTGAGAACAGGGTATCAAGCCTTCCTGAAAGGTGTGTGCAGTTGTAAGCTTTGTTGGTCCACATTTAAAGTAATTTTTTTAGACAACTCGACCATGTTTTTATATAATAAGTATTTTAAAAATTTGCAGTTAAATAAACATATAAGCAACTACAAAGAATAAAACAGTAATACTTGAAAAAAGGAAATGAATACTATACAAAATAGAATATCTAAACTAAAAAACTTAAAAAAATTAGAAATTAAAAAAAAAAATTTTGTTAAAAAAAAATATACTTAAATATTTTACTGTTTTGTTTTCTTTTTTTTAAGGCATTTGTTATTTTCCACTGCTAAAATTAATACAGTCAAGAAAGAAAGCAGATAAGAATATAAAAAAACAAAAAAACATTTTTTGATATACAATTTATTCGTGACTTTTGTCAGTCAGTATGTTGAGGAAATACTATAATATTTGCGCTATAAATAAGGACAATTTTAAAATTTGCTTTTCAAATATTTTTGCTAAACTTTACTGTTTCTATCAATGCACAGGAAAGCAAGAAAACTAATTTAAAAAATTTAAAAGTCATTACTTCTAATGTTCAAGTATAAAATATTAGGTTGGTTTTACTACCCCCATTAAAATAGTCTACACTTTTGTTGGGTTCCCTTAATTGTGCATTTAAACCCATAACTATTGTTATCGACGCTCCAAAATCTGCATTGTTATATTACTAAACTTTTTAAATGAAACTTTTAGGAGCCTATTTAAAACATTTTAAAAAGACTTTAAATACATTTTTTCAAACAGAGCAATCAGAGCAATAATGTTCATTATCTCTAGTAATTCATCATACTGTTGAAAATTGGGCAATGTAAAGGAAACAATTTAAGACAGACATCAAGTATTGTAAATACATTTAAAAAAGAAACCATGGTATTTTTTTTATTTAATTTCTTCCGTCACTACAAAATTTATTAATCAAATGGAATAGTTTTACGAATAATTAGAAATTTTTTCTGATTTTCCTATTATATAAAAATTTTTTTAATTTTCTTTTTCTAATTATTAAATTTTTCTAGTTTATTTAGTTAAAATTAGATATTTCTTTACAATTTTGTTTCCTTTTTTTAGTATTGGTTTTTTTTTCTCAGTAGATGATTTGGCTATTCAATAGGCGGCTTGAAAAAATAGTGAGCAATATCATAAAGTTCTTTAATTTTTTTGCGAAATATCTCTTGTTTGTTTGGTAGAATAATGTGTTCAGCCAGCTTTTTCCCTAGACTTTCAATTGCTGATTTTAGACAATGAATTGTTTGTTCTTCTCACTGCAATAGTTGATTGAAATGTAAAAATAAATGTAATGCTGAAGTTAGGAAAAGCATTGCTGGTACCAGAATTGGATTTTGATATTTGGTATCTAACTGATAGATGCTTTAGAACCTCTCGATATTCTTGATTAAAAATTCAAAGTACTCTCTCAATTTGCCCTTTCGTTTTGCAGCTTATCAAACCATTAATACATGTCTATCATAACATTTTAGTCCAGTTTAATCACAAAAAATATTTACTTTAATAGCAGCTAGGTGTGCATATTATTTTTTTCTAAATATATTGATAAATTAGAAATTCTTAAAGAAATTCATTTAAATTCATTCTAAATTTAAATAAAATTTAAATTCAATTAAATTTCAATTAAATTCAATTAAATTCAATTAAGTTTTATTTAAATTCAATTAAAGAATTTCTTAAAGAAATTCATAGAGTTTGTATTGTCAACACTTAGATTTTGCAATTTTCCCAGGGAATTTCATAATCTTCCAATTTTTTTTTCTATAGCAGAAAAGATAAAAGCAGCCTTTACACAATCAACTCCAGATGTTAAGCACATATCAAAGAAATGACATGTTTTTGATTGGTCAGTATATGGATGGATCTTACAATGTCCTACTACTTAATTTTGACAATTTGTAACAAATGATTCGTTTATGATAGCCATTGTTTTAGGTTGACTTGCTACATACCTCTTAGCAATTTTACTGTCTGGAAAAACCTCTTTAAAAAAGATGTAAGATGATCAGTAGTGGCTAAAGAAGTGTTGTGCTAAACTAAAAAATTTGTTTCAGCATTAAGTACTTGCTTATCTAATGTGTCAATTTATAAAAAGATATTTTAAGAAGTTTGCTTTTTTAATACTATAACATTTGCTTTGTGACTGTTTTTTTTTGCAATGATTAGATACATCTTTAACTACTTGATGACGACAAGTTAATTTTTTAATACACAAAACACAGTAAAATTGGTAAATATTACCTTTAACAGCCCTAACAAGGTAATCAGTGCACCATGTAAGCTAAGTTTGCTCTTACATTTTTGTTTTGTTGCTATTTTTAAAAATTTGGGTTTGATTTATAATATAAAGAAACCTATGTTTAAAGGGATCTCCAAGTGCCAAGACAAGTTGTATTCATATTAAAGAAAATGTTTAAAAAAATGTTTGGGCTAAATTTTTTCAATTAAAACTAAATAATAAATGCACACCATTAACTTTAAAACTCATGTTTTAGTTGAAGCTTGGTATCTCCATTTTTTTTTTCTTTCTGAGTCTGTATAATGTTAGCCACAATCTGCAGACTTAATAATTTATTTCATGCAAGTTTAATTCATAACAGTTTCGGTATATGACATCATAAGATATTGTTTTTTTTTTTAAAATAGAAGTAATTTTTTTCATACAATCAGAAAATCAAATATTTATATAATTTATTACTAAATCACAAAAAATATTTGTGATACAATTAAAAATAAAGTAATATATTTTTTTATAAAGTAATATTAGATTTTATTAGTGCAACTTGTTTTTAACAACTGTCAGGATAATTTTTAAATTATTTTATCTCTTCTAGTTGTTTAGATTTTTTTAAATCGGCGTTATTTCTTAAATGTATAATTTTTGTACCAGTATTATAGAATGTTATATTTTCTTTTTATAGAATATTACATTTAATTTGACTTATGCCCTTCTTTTTTCTTGGAGAGCTAAATAAAATTAAGATAAAATGTTAAATAAGATTTTTATAGTGAACTCTTACATAGTAAGTTGTCTTCATTACATATTCTGGATCTTAAAATTTTTTTTTGTAAGCAATAAGATTTTTTTTCTGCGGCTTTCGAGTATGCTTCACAATTTATTTTGTTTTGTACATAAATTTTCATTTTAGACACATGATTGGTTTGTTATAAAGGTTTAATTAATTTTCTACATAGTCAAGAACAAATAAGAGCTATATTGTTAATTATAAAAAGCTTTCACTTGACAAAGTTAAAAAATCTTAAGTAATCCTTGATAAAAAAAACTTCTTTAAATTTAGTTATAAAATAAAACAGCGTTAACACTGTAAAATTTAAATTGTAGAAATGTTTAACTTCTCGCTAAGTAATTACCAGAGTCTTTTGAAGAAAAACATTCTTTTTATATATTAAATGAGTTTTGTTTTGAACTTAATATTTTAGTTACTATTTATAAAAACAATGGTTTTAAGCACTTTGCAATTTTTATTGTTTAATGATGCGTGTTAAAAACTTATTTAATTAAAAAGTACATTTGTTTAGCTTTCTATAGGTATATAGATTGTTATGGTTTTAAGAAGGTTTACTATTCGAATTTTGAGTTAGTTTTCAATGTTATGCCATCCAAATTTTATTCAAAAAAAGTGTGATCGCAACAAAATTTTTTTTGTTGAAATGGCTGGTAGCGCAAGAGTTAATGCGGTTCTTTGTTTTATATTTATATTATAACTAACTTTTGTATATTTTAGTACAAATATTTGTTTTAACTTTAATTTAGTTTAGTTAATACCATTCTTAAAAAAATAATTCATTTTATATTTAGTTTCTACTTAATTAAGTTTATATGGTTTATTCAAGTCACTCGTTTTTTATTCAGTTTAATTTAATTTAATTTAACTTTAAATTAATTTATATATTTATTTTATTGAGATTTTTTTAGTTTGTTTTAAGTTTTTTTTATATTTAAGTTAAGTGTTTACTGTGTGGTGTAGCTGTTTGTTTTAGCTCATATGCAGGCCTTGTTTTTAACAGAAATGCTTAACACAATAGCCTAATGTAAATTTGATGTCATAAAATTCTCTATATTTTTTTATTTTTTAAAGACATGAAATTTTTTAAATTTACTACAATAATATTAATTACCGCAAAACAAGTTAAATGTTATTTAACTTCTTTTTTATTATTACTTTTAGGTGAATGTTTATTTTTTATTTTATTTTCTTTTTAATATTAAATAATTAAATTTAATATTACATTAAAAAAAAATGTTTGATATTAACAAATTTCTTTCTTTTATTGACATTTGCACAAATGAATTAAAATATGTTAAATTTTTGAATTTTTAAATGATTATTTCTTTAAATTTCTAATTGCAACTTTGCAACTACCAATAATTTTTTATTTGAAAAAAAAACTTAGTAAAAAATGAAACAATTAAGTTAACTTATTTACTTTGGTTATTAATAGTTTATTATTTATTACCAATTTTGTTGTGAAAGCAAAGATTATTTTTCCAAACATCGTTTATTAAAATTATATCTCTGTATTTATCAAAAAATAATTGCTGCAATTTAACTTGCGTTATAAAAAAAAATTTAACTTATGTTTAGTACAAATTTTTGATGCAGCCCTTTAGAGCAAAGTTAATTATGAGTAAAAAAATTTTAATTATGTTATTTAATTATGTTTAATTACGTTTAATTAAATATTAATTATTTAACTATTTTAATTAAAAATTTTAATTAATTATTTTAATTAATTTTTAATTTAATTATGAGTAAAAAAAAAAATGTTAGGAAGGAAAACCAAAAAAACAATTGCGATAAAAATGACCTCATTTTTTTTAAGAACAAATAAAATTTAAATATCAAACAATATTTAGTAATATTTTTAAATAAATTTGCAGTTAAGTTAAACTAAGCATTAACTTTTAATTTAAATAAACTTAAATATATATTTTTTAAATCAAAATTAAATTATATATTTTTTAAATCTAAATTAAAATATATATTTTTTTTATCAGAATGCAATTAAATATTTTTATTAAATTAGTTTTAAATTAAGTCATATATATTTTTTTTTAATTTAATTTTTTTTAATTTAATTTTTTTTTAATATTTTTATTAAATTAGTTTTAAATTAAGTCATATATTTTTTATCAGAATTAAGTTATTATCTTTGCTTCAAGCTCTAAGTAAAAGCGTTTTTCAAGTGAAAAAATCAATCATTACAATAAAATAAAAACAAAATAAAAATTAATTTTATTTGAGTTTTTTTTTATTAGTAAATAGTGCTTATATCATAATTGTCATTTAAACTTTTGTAACAAATATTTTTACATAAATGTCATTCAAAAGTTAATATGATTTTTTTTAAATTAATTACTTCTTTTATCTTACCGCTTATAGAATAATTTAAAAGTTAAAAAATGATAAAAAGTCGCATAACCAAAATTGCTTACTGCTTTTGTAAAATTGCTTGAGGCGTTTGTAAATTGCTCAACGCATAATGCTTTAAAGCAAGGCCTGATATATACTTAAATTTAATTTACATGACTTATTGGAATTATTCGTTTTATATTTTATTTGTTTTATACAATTTAGTGGAAATATTACTTTTTTATGTTTAATTTTTGTCTGGATTTACTTTTTCATGTGTTAAAGTGATAATCTGGATTAATAAATGAATAAATTAGGCAGAAAAGTTAAGTTAAATTTATATCGGTGTGAGCAATTGTCATTATTTTATCAATAAATTTTGCAGAACACAATACAATTATAAATGATTGCCATTGTTGTGGTAAGGAAAATGTGATAAAATAATTAACATAATATTACAAAATTCACAACAACAAGCAGCAGTATTATATCAAACAAAGAAAACAAACACATTACAATAAGGAAAAGTACATGCAATGCAAAATACACTTGAAGAAAGCGCATAAAAATATATCTGTGTTGAATAAATTCATAAATTATGTAGTATAATACCAGATTTTTGTCAGGAAATGGATATAATATTGACTCGTATTATTGATATATGTATGTTATATATGTATATACACATGATATTTTTTAGTTTTTATTTCTAGAAACCAATTTTAAATAAATTTTTCTCACTTTTAAACAGCCTCCCTAATTTATTTCCTTTTTCAAACAATGGATCCACCTTTGCACTGATTTTAGAATGATTCATTTCGTCATTTGTTCTTTTGATATGTTGAACATGAGCCATCAAAATGTAAAGAACATATTCTTACACTTTTGTTGCAGTTATATATACTGATTGCCTTTTTCCATAAAACTGCAGTTATTTGATCTGAGGGTAATCTATGAAAGGATATATGAAAACCCGATGTGTTTGGATTACTACGGCACCTAATAACAACGCAAATTGTCATTTTAAAGTTCGATTAAAATTTTACAATTCAATAAAAAATGAAGTATATGTTTTTTGTGCCCTTTTTTATACAATTTATACCTTGCATAAAATCCAGATGGCTTGCTATTAATTACCCCAATAGTTTTCATATTTTGGCAATTCAAGACAGACAGTGATTTAAATTGTCAAATCATCGTAGCGCGCTTTTATAAAATAATGCGTATTTAGCATTTCTCAATTCATGTTGTATTTTTAAAGCGCACCATGTTAAAACCTGTCTCTTAACATTCTTTCATTCATTCAAGTTAAAAAACTACTGAATTTAAAAAATGAAAGTTTTACAATAAACAGTTTTAACATTAAAAAAAATTCTATGTAAAGTATTCTTACATATTTTTATATAAAAATCTTGATAAAGATTTATACTTACAATTGTTAAAAACAAGTTACGCTACTCAAATATCAAAACCATATATTACTTTATTTTTAATTGTATCACAAATTTTTTTAGGGATTTAGTAAAAAGTTATACAATTAACACAATTTGGTAATTGTGGCAAACAAATAATACGATATCTCGAAAAAAAACTTTAGGATGATGTCATACTGAAACTGTTATGAATTAAATACATATGAAATAAATTATCAAGTCTGCAGATTTAGGCTAACATTGTACAGACTCAGGGAACCAAAAAAAATTGAGACGGCAAGCTTCGACTAAAACAACAATTTAAGTTTTATTGATATGCATTTATTATTTATTATTAAAAAAAAATTTTTTTAAACATTTTTTTAAATATGAACACAACTTGCCTCAGCTTGTCTTTTGTTTTCAAGATATATATTGTTATTAATTTTAAGCTAAAAGATTAACCGTGAGAATTTTGGACCAACCATAAGGCTGTGAGATTTGTTATCAAACCATGAGTCTCATGCCAAGCTTTACCAGGAAATGCGTGCAGTTTTTCATCTTGTATGTCCACACATGAGTATTTTATTTTAGACAACTTGGTCACCACCATTTTAAAGTTTTAAACAATAAACAAATAAATATAATTATATAATAAAAAAAGTTATACATAAAAATATACTCATGCTTTACATAAACATATTCATATCGGGGCAATATATACTTGTTGCATTGAAGTTATACAAATAGATTTTACAAACCGATAACAATTTATATTTTTGCTTTCCTCTTTAAAAAGAACAAATAAAGTATAGGAAAATCATTCTTTTTAATGTTAACTAAAAACTTTTTTTTTTGGTTTACCTTATTTAATTTTGTTGCTAAAAATAACAACCACCCTAAAGAAACAAAAATAAACAGTACACAAATTATTTCAATTATTAATTTTTTTTTCATTTTTTTTTATTTTAATTTATTTTAATTTCCTATTTTGTTAGTTTTGCTTTCTTTGATTTTGAAACTTAGTATTTTCCGCAATGCATATTATAATAAAACTTACAAATGGCTGTGACCAAGTTGTTTAAAATAAAATACTCATGTGTGAACATTCAAGATAAAAAACCGCACACATCTCCTGGGAGCTTGCTTGGTAAAACCTGGAGAGTTAAAAGGTCGGATGCAAGTGACTGTGTTATTGCAAATGTGCTAATGCTCTTATATACTTGTTGGTGTAATTATTGCTAGCATAACCAAATTTTTTTTTGAGAAAATAGAAAATAAATACACTAAATACAGTGTTTGTATCATTATAACCTATTCTAATTGATTTCTCATCCTCAGGAATGTATTGTGGTCACTAATGGCGTTTCAGTAAGGTGGAGGTCTGCACTGAAATCACTTGTTAGGGGCCTGTCTATAGTTTTACAATATTTATAAAAAAAGAAATTTTTTTCTGGCTAACTAATTAATTATGTAAAACATAAATATCTTTATCATAAAATATGTGAAAGAAAAGAAAAAACTTTTTTCCTTTTAAAAAAGGGAGAAGTGTTTTTGTTTAAAAAAATTCTTTTCACAAATGTATTAAACACTTCTTGTTTCTTAATAAATCAATATCGTGTAAAATTCTTTTGACATTTATTTATGAACATAAATTTTGTTTTTGAGTATTTTATTGATAACTAAAATCTCTCTATAAATTGTTTATAATCATTTTAAAAACAGTTAAAATTAAAAATATTACATTAAATAATATAAAATATTGTTTAATGTAATATTTTAAATTGACATTATTTTTAATTATTATGTAATAATTAAAAATATTACATTAAAAGTAAAAAAAAAATAATAATAAATTAAAAATAAATAAGTTAAATAAAGAAACAAAAGATTATGTTAAGAATAATATTGTTTTAAAAAATAATTTATAAGAAAGTATAATTTTTTCAAATACCGAATTTAGATTTCATCAGTAATTTTGTTATATTAGTTTAAATGATTTTTAACCCGGTTTAAAATTCAATTTAATTACAATGCAGTACTTTAATATATGCTAATGATGCAATTTTAATGATTTAAATAAGCTGTGCTTAAGTTACATTTATTAGAGTTAACTTTTTCGTTATGCAATAAAATCTCATAACAACGCCTGATATTTGTGTATGCACATACATATACAAATATACATTATAATATGGACTAAAGCTAAAAGCAGCAAGTTGCAAATAGTAATTATTTTAATTTGCCATTCCTAGCGTGTTTGAGATTTGACTTTTATGTTATGATTAAATTTCCAGTCGTAGTAATCTGAACTAAGAAAAAATAGTTTGTTGAGTAAATGATTAATCTTCGTTGATTATCACCCTTCAATTATTTTGAGATTTTTTTTAAAGTCTGTTTTAAAATAATAACTATTGAAAATGAATTATAAAATAATTAGCCAATGAATTTTATTTGCCAATCAGAATGTTTAATTACAATTTCATGTTTTATTACAAGTACATGGGGTATAATATAAACATAGTAATTTTGTCTTAAATGTGAACAGTAAGTTGGATAATCAATGCGCCATAGGAAAATCTCATTTGCTCAAAAGTGAAATAAATTAAGATCCCATTTTTCAATTACTTTTCTTTTGTTGCAGGCTTAGTTTTCTTTGCATAATGCTATATTTTTGCTATATTATAGTTTAATGCTATATTTTGCTATATTGTAGTTTTCTTTGTATAATGCTATATATTTTTAATTGCTTTAATCAGAAAAATCAAAACAAGTTTATTTTAGTTGACTTTCATTGCTCACATAAATACATATGGCTTTGTCCAAAAAAGAAGAAAAAAATATAGAATAATGCAAAAAATTAATCATTGTCCTAAGCCAAACCCTCTGTTGATATAGCAATAACTCCTTTGCATGTTCTTGTTATCATGTATATCCCATTAGTTGATGTATTTACTAAAGCTCCCTATTTCAGATGACATAAGAGTGCCAACTTTTTCATTTGAAATTTTATTTGAAATAAACTTAATTTGTTTTTACGTTTTTTGCTTTTTTTTTATCACTTTTTCATTCTTGCATTTTTTCTGACTTAAAAAAAGTTATCATGACTAAACTGTTAAAACATATTTAGTGTATAAGAGTTTTTTTTTTATGTACATGTTGTTAAATGTATTTATTTTTGATTATGAATTTTATAGGAATGCATATAAATGCTAAATTTAACATTCTGACACTTTTATGCTGTAGCAAAGCATTGTTGCAAGTGTGCAGAGGTTATCTGCAGATACCAGGGTTACTGTACATTAAAACACTCTCAACATACATATGAATAATATTTTTATAAAGATAAATTTGAGGAGGAATTGTTTCTATTTGCCCTGTAGGCAGTTGCTTCAGCTTTTTAAACATAAATATAGTTAAACATAAAATAAGATTCTAGTATTTTTTTTTTATACTGAAATATTTAAATTTAATTTTTTAATTTTTTTAAATAGAAATATTCAATAAGTTTAAATAATTTTTTTTGAAGTATTTTTAACAGTACTATTTGCCTAATTTTAAGTATTTATCAATATTCAATGCAGGAAAAATAAAATATGGAAAAAAATAAAAAACAAGGAGAATAAATGAAATGATAAATATAAATAAAAATTTAATATAAATCAAAATAAAGAAATAATAAATTGAGAATAAATTTTTTTTTTATAGCTAAAAATGTTCAACATTTTTAATTATGAAAGTTATTCATATTACCCAATTTAAATTTCATATTTTTAAATCTATTTTTTTTAACTTTTTAGGCACACACTTATCCAAACACTAATGATGATGATATTTTGAAAAGTAAAGAATTGGTAAAAGCAACATTTTATTTTTTATCGATATAGTATGCGAACATGATAGTTATATTTTTGACCCCTGTAGCAAATTTTTTTTTCAGAAGTCTTTTCCTCAAAAAGTATTTATGTTATTGATCTATCCTATCTCATTAAATTATTTATCCCTAAAATCTTTTTTTCAATAAGTATTTATATTATTGATCTATCCTATCTTATTAAATTATTTAACTCTAAAATCCCTTCCTCAAAAAGTATTTATGTTATTGATCTATCCTATCTTATTAAGTTAAAACAATTAGAATTTAAAGTTAATTTAATAATTAAGTCAAGACAATTAGAATTTAAAGTTCCATAAATAATAATTTTGTTTTTATTTTCAATATAAACTTAAATGGATTCGTATATAATTTTTATTATTAATCAATTTTATGCATTAAGTGTTTAAAATAAACAACACTATGTGCATCACTTACAGACCTTTTCAATATACAAAGAAGTACATTGAAGAGGAGTACTCCAACCACTGAATCACTACCACACATATACATACATTTTAATCGTTTATTTCTCTAAATCTGAATCCTTCTTATATGAAGTGTTTATGTGTATGTATTTTTTTGATTTTTTATTTCATTTGATTTATTAAAATTGTGCCAGAGTTAAAGTCAGTATTTTTAAATCATAATGAGTTAATAAGTTTCTTAAAATTCTGTATTTTCTTAAAAAGTTTTTTAAAATGCAAATACACCTCTGTCTTTATGTTAAAATATTTGGCAATTATTTTAATAAACTAGCATTATATATAACTAATTTTTTATTTTTAAAATTTCAGAAAATGGCATTAGAAACTCAAGCATATAATGAACAAAGAATAGAAAAGCGCTTAGAGTTAAGAGAAAAAAACTTAAATGCACAAGGTAAGAACTTCTAAGTTTTATGTTGAATCTGTCTTTATTGATATTTTTATTTCATATACTGCAAACTTAGGTGCATGATGACATCATAATGGAATAGCCCTAGATTGGGGCTACATACAGTAGTACATTCAGTGTTACAACAAAGTTTGGTCAAGTAAAAATTTGTTCAAATAATATTTTTTGTAAACAATTTATAAAATAATATTTTAGAAAGGCATTTAAAATTTATTTTTTTTTAATAGCGAAAATGCCAATGAATTAAAAAAAAAAAAATTCCATTAATAGGTAATTAAAAATAATAATAAAAAAGAAAAAAAAAGAAGGCAATTAAATTCATACAAATCAAGGTTTAACAGTGAACAAAATAATTTTCAGTACTTAAAATAGCAACCCTTGTCTTTAGTTTTCATGCATAGATATTAAAGTTATTTCTATGTGCTTTTAAAAACATCTTTTAAGTGTGCTTTGCCTGTGATATTAATGTTGCACAATTAATTGGATTTAAATCAGGTGATCAAGCACACCATAGCAATGAAAGTATTTTTTTGGATTTTAAATATTTTTTTATAATTTTGGCTGTGTGGCAAGGTACACCATCTTGTTGATGATTAAGCACACCATAGCAATCAAAGTATTTTGTTGGATTTTAAATATTGGTTGATAATCTTGGCTGTGTGGTAAGGTACACCATTTTATTGGTATTGAAAGTTGTGGGATCTTTGGTAGATTTTTGATAATGACTGTTTCAAGCACGTTTTTTATCTTTGTATGAAAACTGAATAATAACTGACAGACAAGGTTAGTCTTATCCGACACTTTTTTCTCCTTGCTATGCAGTCTGATTCGTAAAAAAAGGTTTTTGTTGTGTGATTTCAAAATTGATTTATCAATTTTCAAATCTTTTTAACAGTCTTTTAAATTAATGTCCTATTATAGTTGTTTTTTTAAAATGTCTCTCTTATAGTTTTTGTTTTTTAAGCTATTAATGCCTCTCTCGAAGTTTTTTTTTTACATTAATGTCCCTCTTACAGATGTTTTTTTTTAAAATTAATGTCTCTCTTACAGATGTTTTTTTTATACATTAATGTCTCTCTTACAGATGTTTTTTTTTAAATTAATAATACCTCTCTTATAGTTTTTTTGATAAGTAACTTACAGATTCTAGATATGCAGTGATGACAATGCATTTTGTTAGTGATTCATTATTTTGTTTTTGTGAAATGAATTTAATGATTTTTTTGAGAATAGATTTTAATAAAATTAAATAAATATTTTAATCTTGATGTATTTTTTTTACCGTGTACTGACAACTATGTTGCTGACTGCTTAGTTACCACCTTTTTTATAATGTTATTTACCTACCCAAGGCCGAGAAGGACACTGCAATTGAGAAGGCTACTTTATTGTGGTTACAACACTATCTTAATTCTTTAACTCCAAAACACAAACCTTGCAAACAAGGCTGCTGTTCGGAGAAACAAGTTGAGTTAGTACTACCAGTAATTCTTGCTTATGAAGTGAGCGCTTTACCACTACACTGCTACTGCATGATGCCACACTTTTATTGTATTATTTGTTTGCACTTTCTAATGTACTACATTTGTGCACATTGCTCAATTATTTAAATAGTAGATGTTTTAAATTTATTTCATGATATATATTTATACTAAACTAATAAAGAAAATTTGTTCTCTTACTCGCAATCACACAATCATACATTTAAAGTTGACTTTTTCTTTGTGTAGGGAATCGACCAGATGAATTGTTTTTAAAGAAGTTGGATTCCTCAATGAAAAAAAATACAACATTTATTAAAAAACTAGTAAGATGAATTGAAATTTTTTCTATAACAAGTAGGGGAAGTGGGGGTATAACCGTCCCTGTAATGTTTGGATTATTGTTAAATGAAAATAAAAACAAAATATTTTTTAACACTTTATTTCAATAATTAAATTATTAAGCTTTAAATTGCTGCAATTAAGAAAAAATAAAATGATTTTTGAAAATGTTATTGCACAAAAAGTACACTTTGTGAAAAAAATGGTTTTGCCCCCATTTTGAGGCACAACCGCACTCTCACAAAATCGTTGGGGGTATGCTTTTTGTGGTACATTTTTTTTCTCACAGCTCAAATTATTTTCTGATTTGGTTGCACGTCTGCATACTGTGTAGGCATTATTTGTATTTACAGTCTGAGTTTTCTCATTCAATATATATATATATATATATATATATATATATATATATATATATATATATATATATATATATATATATATATATATATATATATATATATATATATATATAATATATATATATTAGGGCCCTGCGAATCACCTTTTTGGTATTGAATCGAATCAGGCGTTGATTCGCAAAATGAGTCAAATCTCGAATTAAATCAGCATTTTGAGGATATCTATGTTTTAGTTAAACTTAGATTTCTTCATAGTGCTTATTGGACTTGTGATTCAATTCAATTTGCGAATCAAGACTTGCTTCAAATTGTAATTTGATTTGAAACTAAAAATAGTGATTCGCAGGGCCCTAATATATATATATATATATATATAGTTTTAAATTTTCATAGTTTTAAATGGTTTTATAGTTTCATAGTTTTAAATGGTTTTCACTTGATGAAATAACGCTGATAACACATATCTTTAACACTAAAATCAAATATTGCTTAATCTTCAAAAGAAAGGTCCGGAAAAATCTGATGTAAATATAGTATTTTTATCAAAATAAATATTATTATGCACAACTTCTCAGAAATGCAACAGGCACTCTTTTTGACATAAGCGAAATGAAGGAAACTGTTTTACCAACGCATGGTTTGTTTTTTGCCATAGTGGATAACATTGTTAAAATGGAAATGTTAAAAAATAATTGTGCCTACATATGCAGTTGTGCCCCTACTTCTCCTACTTTGATTTTCCTTTAAGTATTATTGTATTGTATTTTCCTTTTAGTATTAGTGTTTAGAAGTTTTAAGAACAGATCTATGCTTTGAGCACATTATTAAAGTTTTTCCTTAAAGTTTTGAAACTGCAAATATATTAATTTAAATCTGAAATTTGTCTGGATCAAATTAAACATTTAAGAAACTGTAGTGAGCAGAATAGTATTATTATTAGCAGATTTATTTTGACTACAATCTGCAAATATAGTAATATATGTATATACACTATCCTTTAAAACTATAGAAACACTTATCAAATTTAATAGAAACGCTATAGTAGACTAATTCTTTTTCAGTTTTAACACAAAAAAGTTTTAATTTTAGTGTTAAAAAGCAGCTGTTGTATGTAAGGTAAATATATTTTGAAATATCAATATACCGATAAAAATGAAAAATGAGAAAATATGCTACTATTTCATTTCCAAAACTATAGGAACTTTAAAGAGTGTACTGTCAAAAGCATATCAGATCAGTAATTGATATTCATTGTTCTTAATAACTTCAGCATATGTATGAGACTTGATAAGTTTGTCAAATGTTTTTCTCGTAACCAGTTTAAAGTTCCTGATAAAATTCTTCAAAAATTCTGAACCTATCATGCAAAAGGGCAAATGATCTTCTACTTCTATTTTTTTTTATAGTTTAGCATTGCATAATTTATGGCTGATATCTTTTCCTATAGTGTACATAACTTTAATTGTTTACCAACTGGTCTTCTCACATTTTTTTACCAAGTCAGATTAAACTTCAGCTTATTTGACCATAATATAATGGGGGTTGCAGTAAATGTACTGCCCCAAACAATTTTACTCTAATTTCTACCAATAAAGATTAGTAATGTTTTAAATCCAAAGATATCGATGGCTTAGCATAGGAACAGCCACAAATAGTCTTAAGGACTAACCCAAAGTAGTGTCCATTTATTGACCAACATTTATGTGTATGGAATAGCTACTCATACTAAGTTGTCAGTGAATTTGTATTGCATAACAGTCCTGATTTTAAAATTTTGTTTTTTACCATCTAAGCTATCTAGCTACACCAAAGCATATGCTGATTCTGCAATGGATTGAATATGTTTTATTTTTAATAAATAAAAATTAATCTGAGAATGTGTACAAAATTCGGGTGATATTTTTTTCAAAACTGATTTATCTATCAGGAAATCACATTAAAAAAAAAAAAAAAACTAACAGGAAAGGGCATGACATTTTATAAATTTTATTAGATAAATATAGGTTTTAAATTAATTAAAATAAAACAAATCAAATTTTTTGAATAATAATTTAAATTATTCAAAAAATGTGATTTGTTTTAAATTAATGCATATTGTTAATTAGTTATTATTTAATTTATGCATGCTTTGCTAGGATTATCCTTATTTAAACAGTTGGTGTATGTGTTTAATGAAAATCTTTTTTAATTCTTTTTTTTAATAACAGCGCTCCATAAATGAACAACAGAAAAATGCTTTAGTAAATGAGTTTAATGGATTGAATTTAAGTAAGTTTATTCAAGAAGCTGTTGCAGCTATGGTTGAAGCAAAGTTAAAGGTATTATTTTTTCTTTTCTTTTTTTGTTAATTGGATTTGTAAAAACAGAGAGTTTAAGTTGATAAGTAAACACATTTGAAAGTATAATATTTAACTAGTAAATATTTCTTTAAAATATTTTTTCCTTCTTATCCCTTTAACAGTCCATAGTTTAATTTTAGGTTAGTTAAAGTGGTTTCTAAATGTCCTGTAATATTCTGGTTTCATGTATCTGCTGGAATATTACATTTTCACCATCCCTTCATATTTCATTTTTCTTCATCAGTGTCTTAGCATCACAAAGTTTACTATTATATTATTATTGAGCTTTTGTTTCAAATAATTCAATTTCACAGAAGCTATTTTAATGCACAAATCATAATGTTTGTCAAATTATATTAATCAAATTATATTTGTATTGTTCAGAGTAGGTTTGTGGTGCGTAGCAAACACAAAAATATTTAAATATTTGTTAATTATAAAATTAAAATTTGACAACACCAAGTAATCATAAACAAACTGCTGCAGTATTTTAATCATGATATATTATTGGTTCTCTAATATTATATGAATATATGTAAATTTTTTTGATTAGGTTTCTGATGTCAATGCTGCTGCTTACATGTGTTCTCTTTTTCACCAACGTTACGCTGATTTCACAGTTCTTTTCAAACAAAACTTTTTAAAAGTGTTTGACTGTATAGGAGAGGGATGCAAGGATGAAGAAAAAGTAAAAATTTTTAATTTTTTTTTTTTTATCAAAAAGTCATGTAAAATGTTATAAATTTATATTTAAAAAATGTCTTTCAAATAATGTTTAAAGTCTAAATAAACATTTTTTTACTTTTTTCCATCAAATTTTTTAGAATAAGAAGAATATGAAATTTTTTTTACACTAGTAGATCTCTTTCACACTTTACACTAGTAGATCTCTTTTATATGTACTCTCAGGTGCTTAATAAAAGGGTCTTAATAAAATAGTGGGTGGGAATTTTTTACAGAACACAAATAAACAATTAAATTCTTGTGCGGTTTGCGTTCAAATGCGCATTTTTTAACATACATAAGTTTTATACTATAATGACAAATAAACAAAAACTTAATTTTTGTCGAATCCAAATTTACGAGATTTTGCAAAGGTCTACAATTTTTAAAGCCTAATTACACTGAAAGGTTTTATTCTTATCAGTGACTGATATATATTTTTTCTGATTTTTTTTTTTAGTTTTGAGATGTTTTTTTTTTTATAACAAGTAAAAATTAATAAATGGGGGATCTTAATAAGCATGGAGTGTGAAGGAAAAGTTTCCAAAAGTTAATAAACGTCCCCTTTTTTGTGTATTAACCACCTAAGAGTAGATATATGTGTACATATATATACATTCATGCAAGTTTGTGTATTCATTTATGTATATATACATATTTTTTTTAAATATTTGTAAATTTGCTCCAAATGTCTTGTTATTTCCAATGTGGTACACAGCCATATTTACAATTTCATGGAAGTTAGTTAATATCTAAAGAAAACTAAAAAAAAAAAAAGTCTTAATGAATGAGAAAATAAAAGATAAACTTTAAAAAGATAATACTATAAAAATAGCGTCTTTTTTA
>NC_088933.1:23685000-23697500 GCF_038396675.1 Hydra vulgaris | reverse complement strand
AAGTCAGTTCTGAAAAAGTCCTTTTTTTTTTTTAAAGTTTAAATAATTTTTTAAAACTTTTTTTGTATTGTTTGATTCATTTTATTATATTCTATTACGTATTTATTATATTATTATGCATTTTTATTATTATGTTATTTCATTATTCTCATTCTCATTTAATTTTTTGATTTTGAATAATTTGTAAAACTATTATTAAAGCTGTTTTATCATTTGTTTTATCATTAATTATCATAGAGTTATAAAACTTTAAGTACAATCTAATTTTTAGAAGTCTATTTAACAGTTTAATATTTTTAAAAGACTTAATAGTGTTCAAAAAAAAGTTACGGCTGATAGTCGTTCGAAAAAAGTTACGACTTATTCATGGCACAGAGGTGGCTCTTTCATTGGCACAATGTTATGAAAGAGCTGTTTTCTTTCTTTTTTTAAAACAGGTGTATGATAGATTATTAGCATTGTTATCCTATTTAATTTAGTTTTAAAGTATTACCCAATAATGTAATTATTGAATTAAAAAAAAGAAAAAAAAAAAAGTTATTACAATTGAGTTTTTTTCACGCCATTTTAAAACTGGCTCTTTCATACACACTCTCCCCTAGCATGTCAGGATGTTTAGAAGCAGTTTAAAAAGTGGTGGGTGGTGCAACAGTATTAAAGTGAAAATCTTATATGGTTATATATATATATATATATATATATATATATATATATATATATATATATATATATATATATATATATATATATATATATATATATATATATATATATATATATATAAATCGCTAAATAATAATAGATAAATTTTTCTCACTTAGTATTGGCATTCAGGGTGTGTGAGCTTCTTGCTCGTGTTGATTAAATTTAGTTATTATTTTCTAGGTACTATCAGCTGATCAACAGTCTGTTTTTATGTGCTTATTTAAAGAATACTATGAAAATATTAGCAACCATTTAGTAAAACTACACAAGGAGTTGCAAAACAGGGAAAAACAAAACAGACAAACTATTGGTGTCAGTTTCTTTTTTTTCATTGTTAATGCTATTTTTTATATATAACTATTTCTTATTGTTTTTTAAAAACAATTTAATTTGTATTTAGTTGAGAGGAGAGCTTCCTGCTGATCGTAAGGAATCATTTGAAAAGGCTCAAAAGATTTATGAAAAGATACTTTCTTCGACTACATCATTAGCAGTATGTTTTTTGGAATTACTATAAATAGGGCTTTTTACTTTAAAATTTAATCTTTTAAGTTTTAATTGTGCAAGAAATATTTTAGTAGGTAGTTAGTGGCTTATTGTTTTCAATATTTTTATTAATTATGTTAATTAATACTTATGCTATATCAGTATCAAAAACACTGTTTTAATTTCAAATTGTAACAGAATAAAAAAAAATTCCAGCCCTCTAGCAGCAACTGAAGACAGTAAAAAATATTTTCTTAAAAAATGTTAAAAACTAAGTCGTTCTATAACATTTAAACTCTGCTGCAACTCTAATACATGGAATTTTTATTTTACAAAAAATAGCTAAAATTAAAAAAAAAAAATAATAATAAGGTCTTAGTAACAACTGAAAAAATTTAAAAATTTTTCCTTAAAATTGACATATGAATCATTGTGTTACGTTTTTGTGATGTTACAATTTGATATTTAAAAAAATAATAAATTTTTTGATACACCCTATTATTATTATAAAATAAATATAATTAATATAAATATTTTATATATTTATACTACTTATATTTATATATATTTATTTTATATTGTAAATAATATAGGAGCTTCTAGATGAAGAGATGCCAGAACTTCCAGAATGTCGTAAGTTTAAATAAATACAATACACACTTGTGTCCACAAATTATGTCATTTATTGTCATTATGCAATTTTTGACCATTTTTAACATGTCCTACCCCCTCTCCTTTATCACAACATCTTTAGTAACAAGTTCCGTTTGAGTCGTCACAAAACCACTAACCCCTCCCCCAAAGTGTGACACAATTTATGGGCGACCCCTAATGTGGGAAAAACTATTTTGTGTTGAGTAGAAAAATCATTTATTGGAGTGAAATAAGGATCTCGATTCCTCTAGCAAACTCTAAAAATGCATTTTTTAAAAAGCCTTTTGATAAATACATGGTAACATAAATCTAAACATTTATGGGTTTTACATTTATTTTGTATATTATTTTATAATATATTTATAGTTATACATGTTATTTACAGTTAGAAGAATATCTCTGTATAACTATTTGAAAAAATTTTTAACAGAATAAATTAACCTTAATTGATGACCTAAAAAGAATTTAATTATAATAATAATTATATAAATGTAATAATCATTATACGGGGCGTACAATTAATTTCTGACCCCTTATACTCCTAGTGAGTTATACCCCTACTTATATTATAAGGGGTATAACTCACTACTGAGTTATACCCCTTGGTGGTATAACTCAGTAGTGAGTTATACCACTATTTTCACCAGAACATTTCAAAATACTGGGGCGAAAACATTCAATAAGTGAATAGCATTCTTCCTGGGTGATGGAAGCCCATGTTTTTTGAACTCTTGTGATGAGTTGTTGGCGGTTTTGGGGTTCGGGGGTTTTTAAAAACTCTGTTCTGAAGCTATGGCCATACATGCTCAATGCAATTATGGTCTGGTGAATTCCTTGGCCAATCAGTTCAGACACTTTGCTCCATCTTGCATTAAAATAACATACTAAAAAAAATTTAGTTTCAGGTTCTTAAATCTTCCAACAAACAATTAAAATATTTAAAATTATTTTGAACAAAGTAATTTAAACATGGCAATGAAACATGTAAGAAGGTCAGAAATTAATTGTAGTATGTATCTATCTATATATATATCTATATATATATATATATATATATATATATATATATATATATATATATATATATATATATATATATATATATATATATATATATATATATATATATATATATATATATATATATATATATATATATATCTATATATATCTATATATATCTATATATATATATATATATATATATATCATATATATATATATATATATATATATATATATATATATATATATATATATATATATATATATATATATATATATATATGTAAAGGAAACTGGGGTAAAATGGGGTACTTTAGGAAAAAACCATTCTAGAGTTATGAAAAAATCAATACAAATTTACTTGAAAATAAAAGAATGCTACATTAATCACATTGCAACAAAGCAAGAACATTATACAATAAAAACTTTTTAATAATATGCTAGTAGTAATACTAGCTAGTAGGTCAATAGGTGCTATAGATAAAGGGTACTGAAATATTATAGGTCTATTTGTTTATTTAACTGAATAAAATTAGAATTAATCTAGAAGCATTGTATGCATATAGTTACATGAATTAAAAGAATTCTGGGCAAAATTAAAAGAAAATCTGGGCAAAATGTAGAAGAACTCCATTTTGCCTATTTGAAACTACCACTTTTTACTCCATTGTTGTGCGGTACATTAAAAAGCATTATAATCAAAACTGGGTTGATTTTATTGTTAAATTATTGGCCCTTTTTGTCCAAAATAAAATATTATTCAGATACAATAGACGCTTTAGTTGAAAGCTTCTATTATTAAGTACCAGTTTCTTAAGTCGTAAGTGAAAAAACTTAGATAATAGAGATGCAAAAATTTGTATTTACTTTGTAATAATAATGTTGCATTAAAAGTGTATATAGCTCAAGATAGCCTCAGCTTTAGTGGACTAAAGCTGAATACTTTACAATGAAACTAACATTTTCAACTAAATCATTTAACAAACATTGGACCACACCTTCCTAAAAAATAAGGTAAAAATAGGAAAATTGAAAAAGCATAAAATATTTATATCTTTTTTTAAAAAAAAATAAATTATTTTCATAATCAAATTTAATATAAATGCTTTACTTACATTAAATTCAAAGCCTTCGTTAAATAAAGTTATGCTTATTTTTAATTCAATTTGTTCTGGTAACTCTTTCTTTAATGGTCTTGTATTGTGTTTCTTCAAATCCAATCAATTGCAATAGTTTTTGAGGCTCTAAAAAGTGTATTTGCAAAACCCTATTTTACCCCATATCCTGATTTACCCCAGTTTCCCCTATGTATATATGTATGTATGTATGCAGGCCTTGTTACGAGATTTCGCTGCGTAACAAAAACGCGTAAGGCATTTCCAAGTAACTCAACTTAGCAAATATATTTTGCATCGTTAGAAGTTATATTGCGTTACTAGCATCTTTTCAAGTACCGCATTGTAATTAAAGTTATTTTATTATTGCGTTAAAAATCATACAAACAGTTTTTTTTTCTCACTATAACAAAAGTTACAAATAAAATCTAAATTCCTATTTGATAAATCATTTTTATTACTTTTTTCAAATATGAACTAAATTTTATTTAAAAAAAAATATTTTTTTCATTAAATGTAACATATTTGTTTATTTTCTCATAATTTTACAGTTGGTTTTTGGTTATTTTATTAACTGTTAATAAATTTTTTCTTATTTGTTTTGTGAACTCTTTTTAATAATGTTTTTAAACAATAAAGAGTTTCTTTTTTATTATTTATTAGTTACCGATAACGTATTTGTGATTATAATTTATTTTCATAAATTAAACGAATGTCATTAAAACTTTACGTTATTGAAATAACAATAAACAAAATATCTTATAAATAAAATATTTACATCAAAATAAATCGTGCATTTTTTAAACTATTATGACAAAAAATAATTTTTATATTTAAAAGGAATTTATATATTTAATTCCTTAAGATAAAACTTAAAACACTTTCTTTTTTTAACTAATTTTTAACAACAACAAAAAAATTATTAAACAAACTGTTTCTTTAACAAAAAATTTATTAGTTTACAATTGCGATTAAATGCTTTTACTTACGACTTTATTTCTTCTGAATAAATGTCACATAAACGATATCAAAAGATAATTTAAATATTCTAAAAGATAAAAGTTTTTGTGTAGCGCAAAACTGCTCAACGCCTAGGCAAATCGCCTTTTCGCAGGCAAAATGCAAGCTGCGTAACGCTTCTTAACAAGGCCTGGTATGTATGTATGTGTGTATGTATGTATGTATGTATGTATATATGTGTGTGTATCTATGTGTGTGTGTTTATAAAATAATGTTTTTATGTATATAAAATAATATTTTGGGTAAATTTTTTATAATTTTAGGCCATCATTACTATTGAAGCTTGTATAATTCAAATTGCTAATACATTATATCATATATGCACATTTTAGTTTTTGAAATATGTACCTAAGTCCATACAATGTTTTGGGAAAAAAATGAAGGTACATGGTTACTGCGTGTCTAAACCCGCAGATGTATCTTTTTAGGTCTCCTATCCCTCTTTTAGTATGATATTATTTTATTGACCAACACAGTCACATGCAAACTTGACACATTTATGTTGACTGAAATTTTTAGTATAAGATATATAAAAGTTGCATTAATACAAAATTTTTTTACATATGTAAAAGAATTTGAGGAGCGTGAAGATGTTGGTACCATTAATATATTCACTCCAAATCGTGGTGTAGAGGTATGCAGCCTAATAATTTTTTTGATTTACAGTTTTAGCACAGAAGATAGATAATTTTTTTTTTTTTCATGAATTAGTATGATTCTGAGACGGGTTTGTGGGAAGATGATGATACAAGAACATTTTATGAAGATATAAAAGACTTAAAAATTCTTGTTCCACAGGTTATATTTTTTATATACATTTGTTGTTCATATTTATGGTTAAACACCTTAATATATTTGTTAATATTCAAATTCTATTTATTGTTATTTAACAAATACTTAATGTTTATTGGTTAATTCATGATTCAGTTTAAAAAAATGTTTCAGCCTAATAGTTTTAGTAAATTAGAAAACGACAAACTATTTGTTGAAAATTATGAACAAGACCTTAAAATTATTCAGCCAATTTATGAAAAGGGTATAAAAGAATTTAAAAAAGTTATACATTTTTTATACATCCACTAAGAATGGTATTTTACAGCAATATCTGAAATAAAAATTTAAAAGAATTTTGTTTAATAAGAGATAATAAAATCAGATAGAGTTCTCTTGAAGCTAAGGTTGAAAGATTTTTTATGCCATATAACTGTATAAAATCAGTTTGAACAAATTGAATGCAATTGACAAAATTTATAAAAATAATTTAAATACTCTAAAGGATATGTTAGCAGTTCTGTCTCCTTTAAAAGTTGTTGTTAAAGTGATAAGCAGAAAAGTGCCACATTACTAACAAGCAATTAATTTTAATGAATAAATTTGACAGGGTACTCTGAACTAAGCTTAAAATTTGAATTAGGTTTTACTAAAACATATAAACCTTTGGTATCACCAGAGTGTCATTAAAAGAAAATGCAAAGAACTAATGAAAGTATTGTTTCCAAATGAAGCAAGTATCAAAATCTTATGTATTTGTGATAAACATAAGTATGAACTTGGACCTAGATCAATGTATCAGTTTCCAAAGAGTTAAATGTACCAATACAAAAAAGTTAATATTTTACTGTAAGTTAAAGAGCTAATATATTATGTCAATTAATGTAGATGGAGTTTTAGTTCTTTAAAAGATTTTCATATTAATGAACCCATTAAATAAGACCTAGTAAAAAAGAATTATTAAACAGTACTTTTTTAAAAGTGAAACCTACATAAGCCTACGTATTTTCAACATCTGAAATTGTGGTGTCAAACTTAAGAACAAGAATGAAACATGAATCTATTATTAGCTTTTGTATTTTTTAAGAGTTGGTTTCAAACTATAATAATAATAGTTCGAGTTGTTATTTGAGTATTTGAATAATTTGAATATCCAAAAAAAAGAACAGCGATAAACCCTATTTATATTCTTACTATTAATACTGTTATTTATTATTTTAACATATAAATACATAGTTAATAAAATAATTTATTGTTTTCTCAGGAAAGAGTAAACTATTATTAATTAATTTTGTAGATTGTATTCAAAGAGCAAGATGTTCCTTCAAATGCGCAGCGGAAAGAAAAACTTATGAAAGACAAGAAAAAGAAAGAAAGAAGATTAAGAGTCGACTGTAATTAACATTAATAAATAGATCTTTATGACGCCAAAAAGATTTTATTTATGGAATAAAGGAATATTTGTCTATTGTTTAGTACTAGCAGATGATGGAGCTGAATACAATGATGAAATTGATGATCCAGATGATTCTTATGAGCAAGATATTCTTGGAGAAGGTATTCTTTATAATTTAAAAGTTTTTTTTTTTAAAAACAAGCATAAAACATACAGTTTTTAAATTACGTTAAAAATTAGTAACAAAATCTAGTTTAATTAGTTTCTTAAAATATTTATTTTTGTGAATTTAAAAATTTAACCTTTTCCACTATTGTAGTTTTGGCAAAATTTGCTAATAATCTTAGAAATTTGGCTCACATATAGTAAACAAAGAATTCAGAACTTAATCAATTTAATTTTTATACATGTTGGCTATTTGACCTTAAGAATTAATAAATTTCTTTATAAACATATCAAACTATCAACAAAAAGTATACTAAAAGTTTTTTTTTAAATATAAATACTTAGCAGTTAAATATTTAATTGAGCACAATTGATGAAAATCTTTCTTTTTTATAAGATTATAAGATTTTTTATAAGATTATAAGATTTTTTATAAGAAAGCCCCCAAAAATTTTTATGAATAATAAGATACTTTAAAATGCATTAAGAACTACTTAAGAGCTTATATATAGTAACTGACCGAGGCTTGATTTTGGCCTGGGCCAGTTTTGTAGCTGGGTGATTAAATTGATTATTACTCATGAATTATAATTTCAAAGCGTTGAAAAAATTTTTTATTTTTATTTATTATTTTTATCATCATGATTGCCATTTTTATTTTGATCATCATTAAAATTGTCTATTGTTTCTATCATCATCATCATCATCATCATCATCATCATCATCATCATCATCATCATCATCATCATCATCATCATCATCATCATCATCATCATCATCATCATCTTCATTATCATCATTTCAGGATTCAAGATTATGAAACTGCATATTTTCTCATGTCCTACTGCCTGGGATTTTCTTTTCTTGACTAATGCTAGATAAAGGTTAATGTCTCGTTGATAGTGGCTAAGCGGCTCTTGTTAGGTTAAGCTTTAAAATGTTTAAATAACAGGAATAAGACAACTGCTTAGCTTCTTGCATAAGATTTCATGCACAATTTATGATTGAGTCAAGTTCTCTATTAATTTAAATTAAGATATATTTTTTAAGTCTGTAAATTAAGTTAGCTTAACTTCTGTTTCATGTATTATTATCTATAGATGCTGATGATGAAGATCCTGCTACTCTGGGAATGGCTGCAATAGCTGATGCATATTTTAATAAATTACCCACTTGTATTAATAGAGATTTCATTGATCAGGTATACTTAAAAGTTTATTTTTTTCTATTGGAAAAATTTTGAAAGTAAACAATTATACAATTATAGAACAATTTATTTAGGCTGCAGAAGAATTTATATTAAAGTTAAACACAAAAGGAAACAGAAAGAGACTAGTAAAGACACTGTTTAGTGTTAACAGAACAAGGTATAATTACAATTTTTTTAAACAAGTTTAGGATGTGACAGTATCGGTTGTGTGTGTGTGTATATATATATATATATATATATATATATATATATATATATATATATATATATATATATATATATATATATATATATATATATATATATATATATATATATATATATATATATATATATATATGTATGTATGTATATATTAAAGAAATGTATATATTAAAGAAATATATATATACACACACATACACACTAAATATATGTATTATATATATATAATATAAATTTTCAAATATATATGCACACCTGATACTATCATAAGTCTGATCTAAGTCTGATATATGTTTATTGGTTTTTTCAAAAAAATCTTAACAAGGTTGCAAGCAACTACTTTTTAAGTTAGGAGTTAACATAAAACTAATATATGCAATATATATTTTTTCAAAATATATGCAATATATATTTTTTGTTTGCATCTGATTCAGTATTTTTTTTTTAGGTTAGACCTGTTGCCATTTTATGCTAGATTGGTGTCTACATTAGCCCCATGTCTTGTTGATATTGCACCTGATTTAGTTTGGTTGTTAAAAGGCAGTTTTCTTTCTCATGTGAGTTTTTATTGTTTATTTTTAATAGGCTTATATGTATATATATATATATATATATATATATATATATATATAATTGTCTATATATATATATATATATATATATATATATATATATATATATATGTGTGTGTGTGTGTGTGTTTGTGTGTGTGTGTGTGTATGTGTGTGTGTGTGTGTGTGTGGGTGTGTGTGTGTATATATGTGTGTGTATATATATATATATATATATATATATATATATATATATATATATATATATATATATATATATATATATATATATATATATATATATATATATATATATATATATATATGCATACATACATACAAGGGCCCTGGAAATTGATTTGATTTGCAAATCTATTGCTGCTTCAATTCAAGATTTGATTTAAAAAGAATGTTTTTCAAATCATTTACTTGATTTTTATTGTTTGTTTTTTTTTGTTTTTTTTATTGTTCTTCGTGGTGGTGTTAAAATATATCAGAAAGTTTAGTGGTAATGAAATTTCATTAGATAAACATGCCACTTAAAAAAATTAATTGCCAATTAGGAATTTAAACAGCTGAGTACAAATGAGCAGCGCATAAACTTTATAGTTAATTATCTATAATTTTGTGTTTGTACTTTTCAACTTTTTGAGTTCTACAAACTGGAAAAAAAAAACTTTTTTCATTTCAGGCTAAAAATGTCTTACAAAACATTGGTAGTTTAAGATTTCTTTGAAAAAAAAGAAACAGTCTTGCAATGCAAACAGAAATATTGCAACAAAAAGTATTCTGTACAAAAAACTGGAACTTTATCTTATGGGACCATTTAAAGCGTAACTGTAAATAACTACAAGAAGCATTTAAAAAGCCACAGAGAAGAAGGATTAACATAGGAAATGATTTTTTTACGTTGTTGCCATTGTTTCTTTTTTTAGTATCTGTACTCTTTGCTATAAAAATAGAATAAATTTACTTGTGCTCTAAATTCTTTACTTAACTTCTTGGTTTGCATAAGTTTTTTTTTTTTTTTTTTATACATCTTTACTTCCAACAAGGCTGCAAGCAACCACTATAAGACTTGGAAGTTACTGGAAGAAAAATGATGAAGTTTATAGAGCAAGATAACAGTTGACAGGCGACTTAAAAGATTGCAATTTATATGAATCAGGAAAACAAGATAAAGGAAGCGAATTCCAAAGAACTGATGTTCAAGGAAAAAAACTAGACAAATAAGAATTTTTGTAGCATTTAGGAACATTTACAGTATAAGACTTAATTGAATGACAAGAACACTAAAATGAATTTTAGTAAATGGCACAAGATATGCTAGCTTTTTAGAGCAGTGCTCATTATAGTATTTATAGAAAAGAAAAAAAAGCCGCAAGAGCAGGTCCAATAATGTCTACAATGCCCCAGATATGGCAACAGTATTCCATACAAGAACGGATTTGAAATTTAGCGTCTTAGCAGATGCTAATTTTGCAATCGATTTGATAAAGGGTTTCCAAGAAAGATTGGAAGTAACAGTTAATCCTAGAAGATAAAGGACAGATGACTTACCAAGTACATTCCCATTCATAAATATAAGAACTACTGTTCATAAATATAGGAAGATCTAGATTATTGTGATAATGATCAGCTGAAAAAAATTGAGTTTTATCTGATTTAAAGTTCACCAGCCACTGATAGTCCCATGCTTTAGCAGTGAGATCCTTCTCAAGTTCAAATGCCACTTCAAGCAATCAGAGAGTGTTGGCTTCTTATCAAGACAAGAATAAACGGGAGTATCATCAGCAAACAATGCCACCTTAGGTGTGAGAATTTCTGAAAAATTGTTAATGTGAATTAAAAAGAGTATAGGGCTAAGGAAAGAACCTTAGGGAACCCTTAAGGTTACTGGAGATGAAGAAGAGTGCTGTCTATCAAGGACAACTTTTATACTATGATTGTTAACAAAGTATTCAATAATATTAAAGATGTTATCTGATACACTGTTAGAAGAAAGCTTATGGAGAAGACCAGCATTACTAACTTTATGAAAGGCTTTAGAAATGTTGAAAGCAAAAGCCTTAGCCTCTCCACATCTATCTAATGCACCATAAAACCTATCAGTTATTACCATTAATAAATCAGCAGTAGAACAGGAAGATCAAAATCCATATTGATGATCAGAAAGTTTTTAGATTCAAGATGAGAGGTTAAGTGTTTGTTAATTAAAGACTCAAAAACCTTGCTTATGATAGGAAGAAGACTAATAGGACCATAATTAGACTAGTCGGATTTCTCTCCAGAATTTTCAAAAATAGGGATAACAGATGTCGCTTTCCAGCAGGATAGAAAACAAGACTCTGATAAGTACTTGATAAATAGTTTTGAAAGTATAAATGACAGCTCTAGAGACTATAACAGGTATGTTGTCCTGACCACAAGCTGTAGAAGAGTCTAGAAAGGAAATTACTTTGGTTACAGAAGCTGGAGTGGCCTAACCTGTTTGTTGGCTATATCAGGTAGAATGCGACTAGTGAACTAATAGATGATATTGATGAGAAGTTCTTAGCAAACAATTCAGCCTTGTCTTTTGGCAAGGTGACTAAATCTGAACCATACAAGAGTGATAGAAAAACAGGTTTGCCCTTACTATATATACTGTTAAAGGTTCTCCAGTTTTCACTTTCAAAGGCTATTTATTTTTACAGAAGTTAGTGCTTTTGATAATGTTCCAGTATGGTAATGTACACCTCAGCATAAGATTAGATTTTATCTATTGCCATATTGTGTTTAAAAATAATTCAGAGAATATTTAGACTGTTGCAAGATGTTATTAAAAAATAATATTGCATAAAGAGCTGTTTTAATGATTTTAAATAAATATTTAAACATGTAATAGTTATTCTAAATAGTATAATGTCTATAGTTGCTATTTTTATTATTTAGCTATTTTTATTTGAAAAATTCTTTCTAAGAATCTGCACAGTCTGTTAAATGCGGTTCCACTATTTAAACTTGTTTTTTTAATCAGCGTTGTTATTTTGTTTGCTGATTACATTCTCAAACTTTTATTAATAAATTTTTACTTTATTAAATATTTTTGTTAAATGAAGTATAATATAAAAATAATAAATAGTATAAAATAAAGTATAATATAAGTTATTAATATATTTTTTTCAAGTACTAAATGTAATAATTTTTTGTTATTGCATAATTATATGTTTAATATT
>NC_088933.1:23317500-23322500 GCF_038396675.1 Hydra vulgaris | reverse complement strand
GTGATTAAAATTAACGAATTAATATTATTATCTTTAAACAGTTACTGAAAATGAAATTGTAATACTTGATTATTAATTAAATAGGTGTGAGATAATAAACTAATTAGTAGAAAATTTTAAATTTTTGCTTTTATTTAAAATAATTATATAATAATAGTAGTATTAATTTATTCAATGTTATATTGCAAATAATTTATTTTATTAACAAAAAAATGATATAAATTTAATTAAACAATAGTAAAAAAAACTAATATTTAATCGCATGCCCCTGGTTTTTTATCACAGCTTTGCATCTATTCGGCATCGAGTTAATCAAATTTTGACAACGTTCTAAAGGAATGTTGATCCAAGCATTCTGGACAACTTGCCATAACTCCTGCTGACTTTTTGGTTTTTGACAATAAACTGCCTCTTTTACATCCGTCCTAGGTTTTCGATCAGATTGAGATTCGGCGACTGCGCAGGTTATATATCCATGGTATTTTGTAATATTTGAAGGTATATGTCTTGGTCCATAATACCATCAATCTCATAGATTGGCCCTACGCCATAATAAGAAAAACAACCCCAAATATTTATTTTTGCTCCGCCATGTTTTACATATTTTATGGTGTATTTCGGTTTGTATGCAGAGTTAGGTGGCCTCCTTACATACATCCTGCGTCCACTTACACTGCGACCCAAAAAAAAAAATTTTGCTTTCATCAGACCACAAAATATTACGCCATTTTGAAACAGGCCAATCTGCATGCGTTTTTTCAAAATTTAATCTTGCTACCACATGCCTTTTTTTCAAAAGGGGAACTTTTTTTGGGCTTCTGGCGACTAACTTAGATTGTACTAATTGCCTACATACTGTTCTCGCTTAACGAGAAACGCTTAAATTTAAATCTTCTTTAAAATGGCGGGAAGTTACAAAAGGATCGGCTACAGCAGCACGTTTTATCAATCTGTCTTCATGTTCAGTCGTTTTTTGTTTTCGGTCCCTTGTTTCGCCTACATTTTTCCATTTTAGAGCATTTCTAATCATCATAAGAGAATAACTTAATGTCTCTTGAATAAATTTGTATGTTTTCCATTCTTGTTTTAATTTAATAATTAGTTGTCTCTTTTCTGAACTACAATGCTTTGCACGACCCATAATTTCTATTTATAAAATAAATTTATACGACTCTTTTATATATTTCATTAAACTAACACTAAAATTAATCTTACCTTTAATTAGTCTTACTAAAACCAAATTAACAAAAAGCTAATATAAATAAATTGATAGAAAACAACAGATATGTTATTTTAACCTACAAATCTCGATATGTTTGTATATAAAATTCGGGACTTCCCTAAAGTAATTTGAACAGTGTTGCCAACATTTTTTACTCCCATTTCATTATTCAGTGTTTGTATTACTGTTATGCCTAAATTTATTAATTTATATTTAAATATACATAAAATTATTATCACAAATCATTGTTTTACTAGCCACTACTATTATTTTGTCCACAACTGTATAATATAATTGAATCTATCTATATATATCTAATCTGTATATATCTAATTGAAATTGGGTTCTCAGTTTTTATGGCATATATTATTTATATATATATATATATATATATATATGTGTGTGTGTGTGTGTGTGTGCGCGTGTGTGTGTGCGTATTAATTTTCATATTTCATGTGTCAATTGCGTAATAACTTTTACGTATCATTTTTTAAGAGAAGACTGGTTAAATAAATGTTTGTCTTCGTTATGCTGGGTAAACAATTTTGAAATAAGTGCACAAAAATAATTACAAAATCAATAAAGTTAAATAAAAAAAATTCAAATATATTCTTACAAGAACTCGGAATTTTCCTAAAATCAAAAGTTTCGAATCGTAAGCAAAAATGTTTTAAAACATTAAATCATTGTTTTTGAACACAAACTTTCTAAAATATCTTATTAAACATAACTTGTCGCAGTTAAAAACTCGATACCTCCATCTGGCAAACTCAACACTTCCATCTGGTTACACTGATCAAACAGTTATAATTCTCTCCTTGGTACAACCAATATAAATTAAAACTTTTTAGTATTAAATATATTGTACCTGCATAATTCGTGTTGAACATTGAGTTGATTGCAAGGTGAACTACTTCATAACAAAGGTAAATTGTATTTTTTTCTTTTTTCTTTTTAAAATTCGCATGATAAATAATCATTCTATAAGTATTTTGCTATATTTCCATTAATAAACTTTAGCAATGAACTATGAGACAACTCTTATAAATGCACAATTCATATATTGATAAATTAACTATTTGGTGTTTACAGAAAAATACTTTGTCAATATTATTTTCTAGATGCTGGCTGTAGTTGTTATACTTGGAATTTTTTTACACACGACTGCTTTTCCTCAAAATGACCAACAACCCGTAAGTAGATTTAGGATTTTTTTAGAAAGTTTTCAACAATATATTTTCAAGTTTAGAAAGTTTGGTAAACCAATTTTATTATAGAAGTTTACACCCTTTAAGTCAAAACTATTGGTGGAAAAATGATTGTATTTATTTTATTATAGATAAGTTCTAGCTTTCAAGCAGCTTCTGACTCTCTTGTTAGAGTTGTTGAAATTGCTGACAAAGAAGTTGCTGATATCATGATTAAAATGGCTAAAAAAACGGGTGACCTATATAAAGAACTGATACCTTTACTATCGCATCTGAATCTCAATGGAAAAACAGTTAGTGTTAATAACGTCGACGTCACTTTTAACAAAGAAATTACGCAGGCGCAATTTCAAAAGTTTTTTGATCGTAAGCAAGTTTTTTGTGTAAAATAAATGCGATAAAAAGAGTGTAATTATTTCTTTTTAAATAAATTGAATTGAGCAAATTTTTTACATATTGCATTATAGAGTTAATGAAGACATTAAAGAGTTTAGAAAATCTACAAGTCGCTGACACCATTGATTTTGTTGATCTTGCAAAAAAAGTACAAGAAGGTTTTTTAAAAGCCATAGCAACTCCATTCTCATATTCTGATGGTAGGTAATTTACAATATATATATATATATATTGTAATAAATATATATATATATATATATATATATATATATATATATATATATATATATATATATATATATATTTATAGCGTCTTGGCTCGAGACAAAAAATAAAATTCTTGACGCTTTTAAAAATGCCAATGCAATTGTCAGAAATTCTGTTGTTCAACTTCTTGACCGTTACCATAATCGACTTGATTTGCTTGCAGACAAACTAGGGGAATTGATTAATTTGTTACCAATAAATACAGAAGGTTAGTTTTTACAAACCTTTATTTCAGATTTAAGTATGACCATGTTTTATGCAAGTAGAAAATCTTTTCCAAATATGTATGACACAACCAGTGACCATAAACTATATTATTTTTAGTTTGGATAAACATCCGAAACAAAGTTCACAATATAATTGATAAATTAAAAAATAAAATAACACCAGCAGCAATTAGCAAAATTGAGTCAGCAGAAAAGACTGCAGAACTCGATTTTACTTCAGCTATAGTAGAGATAAACAAGGATCAACCGATCGTCAAAAGAGCAATTTCAGACAGTAATGATTCTTGTTTCATTTTTTGAAAAAGATGTGTTTGTTTAACTTTTAAGTGTTTGTTGTGATCATATCTTTGAGTTGAATTTTTAACAAAATTTTTTATTAATAGTTATAATTATATTATCTTTATTGATTAGTTTGGGCAAAAGTACAATCGGCTGTCGGAAAATTAGGAGGTGCAATTAAAGATGCCACAATGAAAGTTATTGAACAAACCAAGCCACAAGTAATGGATGCTCTTCAAAACCTTAAAAGAATTGTTATTGACGCAGCAAAAAACATTGTAATAGAAGTTAGCGGAGCAATTGTTAAAGTAATTGTCGGAGAACTTACAGCTTTGTCTGACTAGATCATCATCAAAAAAAATTTACTGATCGGTGTAATAATAATACAATAAATTACTTCAAACATAAAACAATGTAAATAAATCACTTTAAATTTTAACAAATTTAAAAAAGTAATGTCATTAGTCATTAAAATCAATTCCCAATTCCCAAAGTATTTTTTAGTAAACTTTAAAAAACAAATATTAAAATAAAATAGCAGATTACGATCAAAATAAAAAAATTAATAGAATAAAAACAGTTGATAAGTGAAAAAAATTATATCAGTTTAAAGCACGGCCGTTGTAATGGTTTGATAATTATTAAAGCGTATAATAAATAATAATATTATGAATAATAATATTTATTACCAAATATAATATTCATTACGCATAAAACTTGTCTAAATCTTGGGAGCAAAGTATGTTAAATATGGATGGTTAAAGCAGCCTATACAACAATATTGAAAAAAATTAGTTTTTATTAAATGATGTGTAGCGTTTCTCTGAAAACAACAATATCCCAGCAAGCACAAACAATGTTAAAACAACGTTGAAATTTATGGTTGAAAAATGGTTGATTTTTGGTTAAAATGGAAACGCAAATCAACGTTGAAACCAAATGTTAGATCAACGTTGAAAATAAACCAAAAATCAACGTTAGATTAGCGTCGATTTAGCGTTGATTCAACTAACTTATATACGAGTTTATAAACCTTAACAATACAGCTTTTTGCGCCGCGACTCTTTCAATCCGAAAAAACATTTATTTTTTGTATATTGTGTTGTTGTGAGTACGAAAAGAAACAATAATTCTTCATAAACTTATAATAGCTGTCTTAGATGTGCAGTACAATATCTTTTGCTATTGTACTGCACATCTTGTTCTCAATTGTTACAGCTTTCGCTTATTATTATTAGTAGTATTATTAGTTAATTTTATATTATAATACTAACTGTTGTAACAGTATTAGAAATAACCTGCCATGTACTATTTTTTTAACGCAGGTAACTAATTTATAGAAATTGAAAAGCAATTATTGAAAGCAAATAAAACCAAAAAAATAATTTATGCATTTTTAGA